>NC_088423.1:26617218-26819718 GCF_034236695.1 Oncorhynchus nerka
GGAGGATCTGATGGTTCACAGTATCGAAGGCAGCCGATAGGTCTAGAAGGATGAGAGCAGAGGAGAGAGAGTTAGCTTTAGCAGTGCGGAGCGCCTCCGTGATACAGAGAAGAGCAGTCTCAGTTGAATGACTAGTCTTGAAACCTGACTGATTTGGATCAAGAAGGTCATTCTGAGAGAGATAGAGAGATAGATTTGATTTGAATGGTCCTTGCCCCCACAAACACAGAACGTTAATCGTTTTAATCAATTACCGATCAGTCACTGTCCATTGTGAGCATTGTTCAACGATGATAACGCAGCATATATGGGCTCCGGCCTTTCTTGGACCGTGTAGCAGGTACTCTCCATATGGACATAGGGCCGTGACACAGCCACCTCACACACCTGCACACTGATGTGTAGCTTCATACACATTTTTGTCTGAAAATGCTAACATTAGCATTTGGCAATGACTTGTCAACCAAAACCAAAGTGTGGATTGTAGTTAAGGTTACAGTAAAAGTGCAGCCAAACAAAGCAAAGTGTGAAAATAGTCTGCGGTGAAAGGACTGAAGCGCTGGAAATATTTCATGAAGGTTTTACAGTGCATTCGGAAAGTTTTCAGACCTCTTGACTTTTTCCAAAATTTTCTCTCATCAATCCACAAACAATACCCCAAATGACAAAGCAAAAACGTTGTTTTTTTTCTGTCAGAGTGACCATCGGGTTCTTGGTTACCTCCTTGACAAAGGTCCTTCTTCCCCGATTGCTCAGTTTTGCCGGGCGGCCAGCACTAGGAAGACTCTTGGTGGTTCCACATTTCTTCCATTTAAGAATGATGGAGGCCACTGTGTTCTTGGGGACCTTCAATGCTGCAGAAATGTTTTGGTACCCTTCCCTAGATCTGTGCCTCGACACAATCCTATCTCAGAGCTCTACAGACAATTACTTCGACCTCATGGCTTGGTTTTTGCTCTGACAGGCATTGTCAACTGTGGGACCTTATATAGACAGGTGTGTAGCTTTCCAAATAATGTTCAATCAATTGACTCCAATCAAGTTGTAGATACATCTCAAGGATGATCAATGGAAACAGCATGCATGTGAGCTCAATTTGGAGTCTCATAGCAAAGGGTATGAATACTTATGTAAATAAGGTATATATATATATATTGTTTTATACATGTCCTGTTGTCGCATTGTCATTATGGGGTATTCTCTGTTGATTAATGAGGAAAAATAATTATTTAATTAATTTTAGTACAAGGCTGTAACATAAGAACATGTGGAAAAAGTGAAGGGTTCTGAATACTTTCCGAATGCACTGTCACGAATCCCGCCGAAAATGGTGCCTCTTCCTGCTCGGGCAGCGCTCGGCGGTCTTCTTCGCCGGCCTACTAGCTGGCTCCGATCCCCTTTTCTGTTTCATTTAGTGTTGTCTGATTAGTTGCACCTGTTTCTTGTTTGGGTTTTGGGCTATTTAAACCAGGTAGGCCTGCCGGCTTTTGTGCAGGCTTGTTTTTCTGTTATTGGTGTGTGTATATTTTGTGGATTTTATTTCCCGAACCGTTTCGTCCTGTTTGTTTTGGACTGGGTCTTTTAGCGCCCGTGTGTGTGGCGTTGACCGACACTCTGTTGTTTGGGAATAAATATCCACGTATCAAACTACCCTGCTCTCTGCGCCTGACTCCTCCACCCACTACTTCTAGAAGTCCTGACATGCACTGTACATCTAACATTTCTACCTGCAAATACCTCTAAATGACAATCACATATCAGTTAGTCTCGGAAATCCCAGACCTAGGACAACAGCACTTGAGGGTGCGTGGGCCTTCCGCATCATTTTCTGTATTATCTAGCAAGCGGAACTCATACATTGGGATCATGTTAGATTTTCTTGGTCACTTTGAAAGGGCAGAAATGAATGCTCTTCAGACAGACAACTCTCCCAACAAATAACAAGTGTGAGTAGGCAGGGGTTAAAATCCACTTGAGAAAAACAGTCCGGTTGTGTGTAAGCTACACCTGCTGTTATGATTAGTTTGTGTTCGCCAGGTTGAGAACATTAGCAAAACAATTGAACACTTACAAAGGCTGGGCCTGTTAAATACTGTTGAAGTAATATGGCTACAGGTTCATCTGCCTCACCTAACGCCCATTCTTGTTGGAAGCTGCTATAAACCACCAAGTGCTAACAGTCAGTATCTGGATGATAATATGTGAAAGGCCTGATAATGTATGTGATATCAACAGAGAAGCATATTTTATGGGTGATTTAAATATTGACTGGCTCTCATCAAGCTGCCCACTCAAGAAAAAACTTCAAACTGTAACCAGTGCCTGCAACCTGGTTCAGGTTGTCAGTCAACCTACCAGGGTAGTTACAAACAGCACAGGAATTAATCATCACATGTATTTTTGCTTTAAGGCAGTATCCAAATCCATAGGATGTAGTGATCACAATATAATAGCCATATCTAGGACAACCAAAGTTCCAAAGGCTGGGCCTAATATAGGTTATATTATATCATACAATAAGTTTTGTAGTGATTCGTATGTTGATGATGTAAATAATATTTCTAGTTTGTGGTGTGTAATGTATAGCAACCAGATGCTGGACTTGACACATTTATGAAATTGCTTATTCCAGTTAGTAATAAGCAAGCAACCATTAAGAAAATTACTGTAAAAACTGTTAAATCCTCTTGGATTGATGAGGAATTGAAAAATGTAATTGTTGAGAGGGATGAGGCACAAGGTATAGCAAATAAGTGTGACAGCCCAACTGATGGGCAAACCTACAGCAAATTAAGAAATCATGTGACTAAACTAAATACAATAATATGAAACTATACTATGAAACAAAGATAAATTACATAATGTCACGCCCTGGTCTAAGTATTTTGTGTTTATCTTTATGTATTGGGTCAGGCCAGGGTGTGGCATGGGGTTTTTGTATTGTGGTGTGTTTTGTCTGGGGGTTTTGGTGTGTATGTATTGGGATTGTAGCTAGTGGGGTTATCTAGCAAGGTCTATGGCTGTCTGGAGTGGTTCTCAATCAGAGGCAGGTGTTTATCGTTGTCTCTGATTGGGAACCATATTTAGGCAGCCATATTCTTTGAGTTTGTCGTGGGTGATTGTCCTTAGTGTCCTTGTTCTGTGTTAGTTGACACAAGTATAGGCTGTTTTCGGTTTTCGTTACGTTTATTGTTTTTGTATTGATTCGTGTTTACGTGTGTTTTTTTCCATTAAACATGGATCGCAATCTACACGCTGCGTTTTGGTCCGACTCTCCTTCACCACACCACACCGTTACACATAAAGAATGATAGTAAAAAGCTTTGGGGCACATTAAATGACATTTTGGGAAAAAAAGCCAACTCGGCTCCGTCATTCATTGAATCAGATGGCTCATTCATCACAAAGCCCACTGATGTTGCCAACTACTTTAATTACTTTTTCATTGGCAAGATAAGCAAACTTAGGGATGACATGCCAGCAACAAATACTGACACTACACATCCAAGTATATCGGACCAAATTATGTGTAATGCTCGTCGTAGGTGGAAGAAGAGGAGGACCAATGCGCAGCGTGGTAAGTGTTCATATTTTTAATAACGTAATGAACACTGAACAAAACAAAATAAAACGAGAAACGAACAGTCCTGTATGGTGCTGAAAAAACACTGAACAGAAAATAATCACCCACACCACACAGGTGGGAAAAGGCTACCTAAGTATGATTCTCAATCAGAGACAACTAATGAAACCTGCCTCTGATTGAGAACCATACCAGGCCAAACACAAAAACACCACATAGAAAAAAGGAACATAGACAACCCACCCAACTCACGCCCTGACCATACTAATACAAAGACATAACAGAAGAACTAAGGTCAGAACGTGACATTATGGAAGACAAGAATTGTACTTTTGAATTCCGTAAAGTCAGTGTAGAAGAGGTGAAAGAAATATTGTTGTCTATCAACAATGACAAACCACAGGGTTCTGACAATCTGGATGGAAAATTACTGAGGATAATAGCAGACGATATTGCCACTCCTATTTGCCACATCTTCAATTTAAGCCTACTAGAAAGTGTTGCCCTGACGCCAGGAGGGAAGCTAAAGTCATTCCGCTACCCAAGAATAGCAAACCCACCTTTACTGGTTCAAATAACCGACCAATAAGCCTGTTACCAAACCTTAGTAAACTTCTGGAAAACTGTGTGTTTGAACAGATACAATGCTATTTCACAGTAAACAAATTGACAACAGACTTTTTAAATTTTTAAATTTTTAAATTTCACCTTTATTTAACCAGGTAGGCTAGTTGAGAACAAGTTCTCATTTGCAACTGCGACCTGACCAAGATAAAGCGTAGCAATTCGACACATACAACAACACAGAGTTACATATGGAATAAACAAAACATACAGTCAATAATACAGTAGAACAAAAGAAAACAAAAAGTCTATATACAGTGAGTGCAAATGAGGTAAGATAAGGGAGTTAAGGCAATAAATAGGCCATTGTGGCGAAGTAATTACAATATAGCAAATTAAACACTGGAATGGTAGATGTGCAGAAGATGAATGTGCAAGTAGAGATACTGCGGTGCAAAGGAGCAAGATAAATAAATAAATACAGTATGGGGATGAGGTAGGTAGATAGATGGGCTGTTTACAGATGGGCTATGTACAGGTGCAGTGATCTGTGAGCTGCTCTAGCAGCTGGTGCTTAAAGCTAGGACATATGAGTCTCCAGCTTCAGAGATTTTGTACGGCATTGAAGCTCGTCTGGAGGTTAGTTAACACAGTGTCCAACGAGGGGCCAGAAGTATACAGAATGGTGTCATCTGCGTAGAGGTGTACCAGAGAATCACCAGCAGCAAGAGCAACATCATTGATGTATACAGAGAAGAGAGTCGGCCCGAGGATTGAACCCTGTGGCACCCCCATAGAGACTGCCAGAGGTCCGGACAACAGGCCCTCTGATTTGACACACTGAACTCTATCAGAGAAATAGTTGGTAAACCAGGCGAGGCAATCATTTGAGAAACCAAGGCTGTTGAGTCTGCCAATAAGAATGTGGGGATTGACAGAGTCGAAAGTCTTGGCCAGGTTGATGAATACGGCTGCACAGTAATGTCTCTTATCGATGGCAGTTATGATGTCGTTTAGGACCTTGAGGCTGAAACCAGATTGCATAGCGGAGATGGTACGGTGGGATTTGAAATAGTCGGTAATCTGTTTGTTAACTTGGCTTTCGAAGACCTTAGAAAGACAGGGTAGGATAGATATACGTCTGTAGCAGTTTTGGTCTAGTGTGTCACCCCCTTTGAAGAGGGGGATGACCGCGACAGCTTTCCAATCTTTGGGAATTTCAGACGATACGAAAGAGAGGTTGAATAGGCTAGTAATAGGGGTTGCGACAATTTTGACAGATAATTTTAGAGAGAGGGTCCAGATCGTCTAGCCCGGCTGATTTGTAGGGGTCCAGATTTTGCAGCTCTTTCAGAACATCAGCTATCTGGATTTGGGTGAAGGAGAAATGGTGGGGGCTTTGGTGGGTTGCTGTGGAGGGTGCCGGGCAGTTGACCGGGGTAGGGGTAGCCAGGTGGAAAGCATGGCCAGCCGTAGAGAAATGCTTATCTCAATTATAGTGGATTTATCGGTGGTGACAGTGTTTCCTAGCCTCAGAGCAGTGGGCAGCTGGGAGGAGGTGCTCTTATTCTCCATGGACTTTCAGCACGCTTATGGGGAAGGACACTCAACAAACACAGCATATCACAAATGACTGATGATTGGCTGAGAGAAATTGATGAAAAAATGATTGTGGGGACTGTCTTGTTAGATCTCAGTGCAGCTTTTGACATTATGGATCATAGTCTGCTGCTGGAAAAACGTATGTGTTATGGCTTTATACACCCTGCTGTAATGTGGATAGAGAGTTACTTGTCTAACAGAACACAGAGGGTGTTATTTAATTGAAGCCTCTCAAAACATAATCCAGGTAGAATCAGGAATTCCCCGGGGCAGCTGTTTAGGCCCCTTGCTCTTTTCAATATTTTCTAACGACATGTCACTGACTTTGAGTAAAGCCATAGTGTCTATGTATGCGGATTACTCAACACTATAAACGTCAGCTTCTACAGCAACTGAAATAACTGCAATGCTTAACAAAGAGTTTCAATTAGTTTCAGAGTGGGCGCCAAGTAATAAGTTAGCCCTAAATATTTCTAAAACTAAAAGCATTGTATTTGGGACAAATCATTCACTAAACCCTAAACCTCAACTAAATCCTGTGATAAATAATGTGGAACTTGAGCAACTTGGTCAAAACATATTGATACAACTGTAGCTAAGATGGGGAAAGGTATGTCCATAAGGAAGTGTTGCTCTGCCTTCTTTACAGCACTATCAACAAGGCAGGTCCTACAGGCCCTCAAAGTGGAGGAGAGATTGTTCGAATACCCATACTAACATACTGTATGCTACATACTTAATGAGTATATACTACATACTATATACTATTAGTTCATTTGAGTATACTGTAAACGAACGGTATCCTTTCAGTTGAGCATACTAGCGCTACGCCTGTCTACCGGAAGTTTATGCTGTTGCTATGCAACCTCTTGCTAGCTCGTTAGCATAAAAAATTACTAGCTAGACATTTTACGACTTCGGGTGTGGTCGTAAAATTAAAATATGGAGTGCCAGAGTGCGCTCTGGTCATTCATAAATTCAGAGCTTGTCAGATTGTCTGTTCGTAAAGCGTTCAGAGTGCACACTGGATGCTCTGGCTGAGGAGTAGTGTTGATCTGAGCATTCCGACCATCGCAACGGCAGTCAAGTACACAAGGTAACTGGCTAGCTACTTCCAGACACAAGTGAGAGAATACCTCATTCTGACCATTTTACTCGCCCTAGCAGAGCTGGTTAGGCTGTTTTCATGTTATCCAGAGCGTTGGTGACTAACTGTGCTGCTGGCAACAATTGAATTATGCTTTTTTGTTGATGTTTACTGACACCGGCCATATTCAACAAGTGTTGAGCGTTCGTAAATTCATCAGTTATTCTGCATTCTGGCACACTAGCTAACATGCAGGTAACGTAAACTCACGTAAACTCATACATCGCCTTGGTCCGTACAATTGCCCTTATTTTAGCGCCCCGAAAACGTAATACTTCCAGATCAACTGTAATGTCAATACCATTGTAAAGCACAATTTCTCCCCTTTCCAACAGAATCAATTACATGATCTAAATGCTGCCAATTTCTGCATAATTCAAGCAGGCGATGAGCCCCGTCGGGTCTTTTTAAAAATGGCGGGTGGTGAAGCGAAACTAATGCGTGATAGTGAGAAGGAGAGATGTTGTGTGGGAAAATAGCTTTTTTTCACTCGATCTGTCCAACTTATCACCTTATCGCCTCTAATCACCTCTAAAATGTAAATAAAATACTATAAAGAGTTTATATAATGTGTCATTACATACCTATTTGAAGGTTTGTGTCGAATTTGAATCGGGTTTTTAGGGCGGTGCTAAAGTGATCTTAGAAGTAAACAGCGGCTTTGAGAATGATGATCACATGCAATGATGACACAAAAAATGACTAGGTATCCCCCCTTACCCCCGTCACTGTCCAGTTCTTGTTTTTAAAGGATGAGAGAAGTGCTACACCTGGTGGAGAGAGATTGTAAGACAGAAATAGTTCCCGATGTAACGGAGGGTCCGTTTATTCAACTTTTCTCCAATACTATAGAGCCATTACCATGACGATCAACGCTTGAATAGAAACCTAGTTCACACCACCGATTTTGACGTCAACACAGTCGCTACAGTCCCATTAGTTTTCTTTGTAGCCTTGTTTGAATGTTGCGGTTGCACACATTTGTACGGAATGGGGTGAGTTTACATTACCTACTGCTGTAATGATATGCTATGTGGTTTGTAAAGATAGTGTAGGCAACAAATTGTCAGCCAACATAACATGTAGCGTAACTTACTTGAAAAGTCATTACTTTATTACATTGCTCAACATTTTCTTAATATTTCTCACAATTAGTTAAAGCAATGAATTTCTATCCACTCTCGTGGGACTTTGGCTGCATATTTTCCACCATTTTCTACAGATCTGAATAAGTTGTGAAGCCACGACCATTTTCTAAAGAATTGCATTATGGGCCCTAAAAGCACGGAAATAGTCCACTGCTTGTATACTTTGTATTTTGTCGAATGACGTACGACATCCGGAAACTTTTGGCATACTAACTACATCCATACTATGACCAAGAAGCATACTGCATACTTAATTTAAGTCACAAATAGTGTGGTTAGTGTGGTTAGTATGAGTATTCAAACACAGCTATTGACTTCATCACTACTTATGAGAGGTATTGACATGTTGAATGCACCGAGCTGTTTGTTTGAACTACTGGCACACAGATCGGATATCCATGCATACCCCACAAGACATGTCACAAGAGGTCTCTTCACAGTTCCCAAGTCCAGAACAGACTACGGGAGGCACACAGTAATACATAGAGCCATGACTACATGGCTCCACATCAAGTAACTGATGCATGCAGTAAAATGAGTTTGAAAACCCCCATAAAAATCAACTTATGGAACAGCGGGGACTGTGAAGCAACACAAACATAGGCACAGACACATGCATACACACACACACACAATAACATACGCACTATACACACACATACACATGGATTTAGTACTGTAGATATGTGGTAGTGGTGGAGTAGGGGCCCGAGGGAACACAGTGTGTTGTGAAATCTGTGAACGTATTGTAATGTTTTTAAAATTGTATAAACTACCTTAATTTTGCTGGACCCCAGGAAGAGTATGGGGATCCATAATGGGGATCCATAATAAATACAAATACAAATACTCACGTTCTGGCAACAGTTGTTTTATAAAATGTTCAATATATTTCTCTAAACATCCTGTGTTGAGTGCTTAGTCTTTTACCAGTGATACGTTCTAGGAGCTGAGATGTCTAGCCTTGGTATGTTGATATGTTTGTGAGAAATTACAAACATTGATAAAGTATTTATTATAAAGTATAAATAGCCCTAATTTTAGATTGGGGACTGCAAATACACTTGACTAAAGATTAGTAAATGGTGTATAAGGACCTATATTAAACATCTAATGAATTATCTTATGAATCATTAATACATAATTTAAAGTTGTTTATAAATGTGTGAATTACAAGCTTACAACATTTACAAATGTACGATTAATGTTTAATAAATGTTTGTAAATGCCTTTTAAATGGTTTATTTATGAACATTATTGTAAAGTGTTACCCACCCAGGGTAAACAATGACCAGAGCAGAGGAAAGTGTGAAAAAGCATGTCAACGTTAGCTTCAAAAGAGAGTTTGGCTGTCTCTCTCTTTCTCAATCTCTCTTTCTCTATGCCCCCCCTTTCCCTCTCTGACTTTCTCTTGATAGCTCTCTCACTCTCTCTCTCTCTCTCTCTCTCTCTCTCTCTCTCTCTCTCTCTCTCTCTCTCTCTCTCTCTCTCTCTCTCTCATAAATGTGGGTTGTGTTTACAATGGTGTTTGTTCTTCACTGGTGGCAACAGGTCACAAATCTGGCTGCTGTGATGGCACACTGTCGTATTTCACCCAGTAGTTATGGGAGTTTATCAAAATCGGGTTTGTTTTCAAATTCTTTGTGGATCTTTGTCATCTGAGGGAAATATGTGTATCTAATATGGTCATACATTTGGCAGGAGGTTAGGAAGTGCAGCTCAGTTTCCACCTCATTTTGTGGGCAGTGTGCACATAGCCTGTCTTCTTTTGAGAGTCAGGTCTTTCTACGGCTGCCTTTCTCAATAGCAAGGCTATGCTCACTGAGTCTATACATTGTCAAAGCTTTCCAACCTGTTGTGACTAGGGGGCAGTATTTTCATTTTTGGAGAAAAAAACCTTTGCTAGAATATGCATATAATTGACAGCTTAGGATAGGAAACACTCTAAAGTTTCCAAAACTGTAAAAATATTGTCTGTGAGTATAACAGAACTGATGTTGCAGGCGAAAGCCTGAGAAAAATCCAATCCGGAAGTGCCTCATGTTTTGAAAGCGCTGCGTTCCAATGAGTCCCTATTGAGCAGTGAATGGGCTATCAACCAGATTACTCTTTCTCCGTATTCCCAAAGGTGTCTACAGCATTGTGACGTAGTTTTACGCATTTATGTTGAAGAATACCTGTAAGCGGCTACATTGCGCAAGTGGTCACCTGATGCTCCCAGAGAGATTCTCGTGTAAAATACAGAGGTAGCCATTACTCCAATCGGTCCTACTGAAAAACGAATTGTCCCGATGGATATATTATCAAATAGATATTGGAAAGCACCTTGAGGATTGATTATAAACAACGTTTGCCATGTTTCTGTCGATATTATGGAGCTAATTTGGAATATTTTTTGCAGTTTTCGTGACTGCAATTTCCGGTCGATTTCTCAGCCAAACGTGAAGAACAAACAGAGCTATTTCGTCTACAAAAATAATATTTTGTGAAAAAAGGAACATTTGCTATCTAACTGGGAGTCTCGTGAGTGAAAACATCCGAAGCTCATCAAAGGTAAACGATTTAATTTGATTGCTTTTCTGATTTTCGTGACCAAGTTACCTGCTGCTAGCTGGACAAAATGCTATGCTAGGCTATCGATAAACTTACACAAATGCTTGTCTAGCTTTGGCTGTAAAGCATATTTTGAAAATCTGAGATGACAGGGTGATTAACAAAAGTCTAAGCTGTGTCTCAATATATTTCATTTGTGATTTTCATGAATAGGAATATTTTCTAGGAATATTTATGTCCGTTGCGTTATGCTAATTAGTGTCAGGCGATGATTACGCTCCCGCATGCGGGATGGGGAGTCACTAGAGGCTTTAGTTTGGGCAGTCACAGTGGTCAGGTATTCTGCCATTGTGTACTCTCTGTTTAGGGCCAAATAGCATTCTAGTTTGCTCTGTTTTTTTGTTAATTCTTTCCAATGTGTCAAGTAAGTATCTTTTTCTTTTCTCATGATTTGATTGGGTCTAATTGTGTAGCTGTCCTGGGGCTCTGTGGAGTCTGTTTGTGTTTGTGAACAGAGCCCCAGGACCAGCTTGCTTAGGGGACCCTTCTCCAGGTTATCTCTGTAGGTAATGGCTTTGTTACGGACGGTTTGGGAATCACTTCCTTTTAGGTGGTTGTAGGATTTAACTGCTCTTTAATGGATTTTGATAATTTGCGGGTATCTGCATGCATTATTTGGTGTTTTGCATTGTACACCGAGGATATTTTTGGAGAATTCTGTATGCGGAGTCTCAATTTGGTGTTTGAATTCTTGGTTGGTGAGCAGACCCCAGACCTCACAACCATAAAGGGCAATGGTCCTATAACTGATTCAAGTAGTTTTAGCCAGATCCTCCCCCTCTCTCTCTCTCTCTCTCTCTCTCTCTCTCTCTCTCTCTGTCTCTCTGTCTCTCTGTCTCTGTTAACCAGATTGAATTTGGCAGTATCTCTCCTCCAGTCTCTAACACATTCCTACCATCTGTTGGAACTGGCTGGCAGGCAGGGAGGAGGAGGAAGCAGTGGTATTTCCACGCTTTCTATAAATAGCTCATATGCCACAGTCAGTCAGTCATTCAGTCGGCCAGTCAGTCGGTCAGTCACTAACCCCGATCACTCCACACAATGGAACTATTCAGATGCCCCATCTGAATAGGATGATCTAGGATCAGTTTCTGATCAGCGTCTAGAGGCAACTTCAACTCCCCAATCCCCCATCCATTCAGCTCGACAAGACAGGATGTGATGATGTGACTTGGACCTGACTAAGGTTTACAGTTTTTTACAATCGGCTTACAAGTGGTACTTGAGGCACACTCAGTGAAACCATTAACTCATGTACCTAATCTTCAGACCTAATCTGCAAAACTGCAAGAACATTATCTGCTTTCACTCAGTTTGCAATTGTAAAACACACTTTTTGCAAAACACTAAACACAGTTCTCTACATTAGACACGTCATTCAAAACGAACAAGTCTTGTGTTTCGTTTGGAAAACACTGCCATTCAAAATGCCACACTCATTTACAGATGACCTACACTCAGTGCTCACGTGTGAAAACACATTGCTAATTTCTTCACTTAGAAATCAGAGATAGAGCACTATAAATAGGCTTCAGGTTGGCTTTCTTGTTTTGGACAACAACGTAAGCCAATTTTGAAGAGAGAGTTAGAGGAAGAGGAGTGAGAGTAAGAAAGGGACGAGGATGAGGACAAGGAGGAGGATGAAGAGGACAAGGATGAGTACAAGGACGAGGAGGATGAGGGGGAGGGGGAGGGGGAAGAGGATGAGGACGAGGAGTGGGACAAGGAAGAGGAGGAAGGAGAACAATCACAAATGAGATCCGGGCCATTTGGTCAACCATGGTTAGAGTTTCAGGGAGGCTGGCCAGCCTAACTTGATCCGCTACACTGCTGAAAGTGTCATCTGGACATTTCGAAATGAGAACAGGTAAGTAAACCTACCCTCTATACCATGCTACTGTACTTACAGCACTGCGGCCCTTACAGCACAACAGTCAAATTTAATTTCATACTGAAAGAAATCTTGCACCCTAACCATTCACATCATGTTTTTGCAGAATTGCTAGACGACCCTTCAATGGAGGAAGAAACCGACTGTTCACAGCAGAGCAGGAACAACACATAGTGAATATGGTCATTTCAAACAACAGCATATGTTTACGACAACTGCAGCACCACATCATCACTGACAACACAACATTCAGTAACATAAATAGGGTGAGTTTATCGCACTTGGCAGTCTCCTGAAACGCCATCAGATTCGTATGAAGCAGCTCTACAGAGTACCATTTGAGCCAAATTCTGACAGAGTGAAACAACTGCGCTATGAATAGGTACAAGTAAGCTATACTATCCTGTCATTGGTACTGTATTCCAGTGTATTCCAGTGTATTGTGCTACACATTGACTGCTCTCTGTCTTCATACTGTCATACAATAATGTTTTGTCTTGTCTGTTTCAGAGAGTTATGGAACTAGATGCTGCTGCAGAGGATCATGATTTCGTCTAGGCCACCACTAGGCCACCAGTCCCCCAAGATCCCCTCCACAGCCCCCGAGAGCCACCCCTCAACCATCCGAGACCCCCTCGCCCCCAAATGAAAACAGCACAAACAACAATGTAAAAAACTAAAGACATCAAAGGACAACAAAAATCACAACAGCAAGGCCAATGAATACGCTTGAGTGCATGCATGACACTACTTACATGTGTTCATGTGTGTGTGTGTCCGTGCATGTGCACGTGCTCGCATCTGAATGCGAGTGTGTGTACATGCATCTGCACACACACAGAGGCAGACAGGCACCAGATGCAACAACCCTGCCCTCAGCGTCTCACAAACTCCACCTCCACAATTCCACATCCCAACCCCCAGCTTCCCTCTGCCCATCCCACCTTTCTCTGTTGACCACCCTCTTCAGATTTCTATGCGCAATATATCTTTCAACTATGCTGTGATGTTTAACATACAATTTGAATCTATGTAATCGAATAGAATCCACAGATTACTAGTTGAAGTTAAATACTTTTACTAAGATAATTAGTATATTAGTAATTGACTGACTAGGTCTTTGGGTATTGGATTGGTGTTAACATGGGCTAAAGGGAGTTTCCATATGCGGCAGGGTAGCCTAGTGGTTAGAGGGTTCGGCTAGTAACCGGAAGGTTGCAAGTTCAAATCCCTGACAAGGTACAAATCTGTTGAACAGGCAGTTAACCCACTGTTCCTAGGCCATCATTGAAAATAAGAATTTGTTCTTAACTGACTTTCCTAGTAAAATAAAGGTAAAATAAAAAAATAAAAAATAAATATACCAAAAATGTCCCTTCAAAACCATGAAAGAAAGTGAACAAGTGCAAATGCACATTAGAAGAAAGGAGAAGTAAATGAAACGCATCCACAGTAAGCAACCGCATCTCAAGATTCAAATGCAAATCCACAAGATGTCCATAAGATGGCATCAGAGCTTTCAAGAAGGCAAATCCCTTATAGGCCAACATTGATTTATTCTAAGGACAGCTGCGCTGTGAAGGAGGATAGAGCACTTGAGAAACAAGATAACCGTTGAATGGCAACGGCAAGGTTGTGCTGGGAGAAAATAAATTGTATTGATTAATCAGTTTACTCCACTTGTAAATGTGTCCTTGTACGTGTTGAACTTGGCCTTCTGTGGTCGTTTAAACCAAGGTTGGAAGGTGAGAGAAAGTTACGGCTCACAGCCAGTGGATAAAGTAGTGTTTTAAAGCTTCAGTATAATGTCCTAAATGACTAGTCCAAGGTCTGATTAGTTTATTGAATTATAAAGACGATCTTGGTTTTTCTATGTCTACCTATGGTTGACTTTGGAATGTGGACGGCTGAAGATAGGGCTTTGTTACTAGTCCGTCGTGTACCCACAGTCCTGAGGCAAATACTGTGTTTAATGAAGTGGAATACGTTAAAGTATCAAGATGTCCCTAGTCTCTCTCTCTCTTTCTCTCTCTCTCTCTCTCTCTCTCTCTCTCTCTCTCTCTCTCTCGAATGAGGTCAAATACTTTGATGGCAAATATGTTTTTTGGTGCTCGTTGAACAACTTTCTCTGAAACCTTAAGAATAGTCAGAATTGTTGTTTTTGAAAGCTGTAGAGCTATAGGGACAGCCATGTGCTTTGGCTGATAGCAAGTCCGTAATTCGTCAAATGATTTGGTTAATGTTTTTGTCATGTCTTATAGCTGCAATATGTAACTTTTTGGGCGATCCCAAAAAGTTGTAGATCTGTCATTCTTAATGAAAGCAAGTCTAAGAAGCAGTATATTTGTTCTATGTGCTCTATTCTTAAGTCTTTTACTTTCGATCACCTTCAAACAGCTGAAAATACAATATTTTTGTTTTATGTTCCACAGTGGTTTAGATGGTAAAATGACTCTCTACACTATACTTGCTTATTTTGTCACAAACTGAAACTAAGCAAACTATTAGAATTTTAGCAACCACGAAATGGCGGAGCGATTTCTGAATAGTGCATCTTTAATGACAAATAACTTAAACAGTATGTTACTACATCAAAGGGGGTTTTGTTATTGTGGATAAAGGAGGAGTGAAGAGAGGAGAGGAGAGAAAATAATAAGTGGTGAGGGGAGGGAAGGGTAGAAGAGAAGAGGAGATACATGGACTGTGGAGAGAAGAAGGGAGGCAAGAGAGATGGGAGAGCAGATAAGAGATATGGATGATCGGAGATACCAACACAGAGAGGAGAGAAGAGAGGAGACAGACAAAGAACAGAGAAAAAGAGAGGAGCAGAGAGAGGAGAGGAGGGAGGGAAAGGAGAGAGGGAGGAGAGTATATGAGTAAAGTTATCTGTGTGTGTTGTATGATTGACATTAGAAGCTGGGTGAAGGCTTAATCTGTGATCTGAAAGGAGTGTGTCCCTATTGCATTGTAATTACAGCAGAGCATTGTAATTAGTGCTTATAATAATCACACACACTCCACCTCTGAGCTTTACTCAAGGTCTTCAGAGGTAGTGAAAACACAACACTGCGGCAGATTACTCATTGTTATTCCTTCCTCTGTGTCATTGTATGCCTTTGTTCTTATGTTCACTGACTGCTGTACGGTTCAGCCCCTCTGTCTGTGTGTGTGTGTGTGTGTGTGTCTGTGTGTGTGTGTGTGTGTGTGTGTGTTTCTACTCCGAGGTGTATGGTAATCATCAAACAGTGACAAGTCACTCGTTGATTGTATTTGCAGGTGTGCAGGTGCCACCAGGAACATTTGTGGTAAGAATGGGTTGCTGAACCTGGCTGAGGTTGTGAACTAAACTGTTTGGTACTGTATGTACTACTTACTATTTGCTCAACCATCTAAAACAAATTGTTAATGTAATTCAAACTGAAAAAAACATGAGCAACAAACACGGCACCCTGTAACATCCATTCATACAAACAGTAATAACATGATGATTTATACGATGTCAGTGTGTGTGTGTGTGTGTGTGTGCCGTACTTCTGTATGTATGTTAATAGAAATGTGTGTGTGTGTGGTAAAGTCAGAGTAATACCAGCATGCAATGATCAAATGAGTAAACTGTGTCTGATTCCTGTGTAATGTGTGGCAGTGAGCCGTAACTAACAGGGAACGCCATATCTAATTAAACTAGAACAAGGACCACCTAACCAGGCCAAACTACTGTATACCACAGACAGCTGGAATCATGGCCAATGAACAGACAGATATGAAAACACATGCAGACAAACACAGACACGGACATATGAACGCACGCAGGAAAACACAGACACGGACATATGAACGCACGCAGGAAAACACAGACACGGACATATGAACGCACGCAGGAAAACACAGACACGGACATATGAACACACGCAGGAAAACACAGACACGGACATATGAACGCACGCAGGAAAACACAGACACGGACATATGAACGCACGCAGGAAAACACAGACACGGACATATGAACGCACGCAGGAAAACACAGACACGGACATATGAACGCACGCAGGAAAACACAGACACGGACATATGAACACACGCAGGAAAACACAGACACGGACATATGAACACACGCAGGAAAACACAGACACGGACATATGAACACACGCAGGAAAACACAGACACGGACATATGAACGCACGCAGGAAAACACAGACACGGACATATGAACGCACGTAGGAAAACACAGACACGGACACACACACTCACTCACTCAGGAAGCAATGCAATGCATGCAAATCAGTGGAAACTTCTGAGGGGAGGACGGCTCATAATAATGGCTGGAACGGAGCGAATGGAATGGCATCATGTGTTTGATGTCTTTAACACCATACCACTATTTCGCTCCAGCCATTACCATGAGCCGTCCTCCCCAATTAAGGTGCCACCAACCTCCGGTGATGCAAATGTAAAGGACATCACACTGTTTGCTTAGAGATAGTGCTGTGCAATTAATCATTTTCGTTTTTCTTTAAACTAATTTGTATATATGTCGGTTCAATTATTTTGAATTCCATTTCTTTCTGGCTTTTTTCTGTGAGCTCAGTGCATACATTTCATTCCGCTGCAATTTCTCTAAATCAGATCGTGCCCAAACTGTGCAATGTATTGGGGAGTTTCTAACAGGTCAATGTTCTACATAGTTTAATGCCGAAAACATATAATAATAATGAACTACAATGATCATAATCCATTGCTAATTGTCTCGCCTGTGTTTCTTTTACACCTTCTGCATAAGATACAAAGAGAATCAGGAGGGGATGCATAGAGATCTGTTGCTAAGTGAGCTGTTCAGCGGTCATAAACGTATGTCTTATTTATTTTGAAGAATGACTTTAACAGTGATTTGGTCAGACAGCATGAGCAGCAGCTCTATAGAGATGAGATGATGACTTGGAATAAAATAATGAATTCAAATAAAACAAATGTAATATACAGAAGAACTGTAATATTTTATTCAAGTAAAGTAATGTGAACAACTGATGGTGAATAAGTGATAAGCAGTCATGAGCATCACTACCATCATGGGACTTTTATGAATAGTTTTATACTGTGTTACAGCATTCAACACACATAATAGTGCATTTGATGTTTAAATAAACAATTTAAACCGAGCCGACCTCAAAAAACACAAATCGCTCAGCACTACTTAGGGAGCACCACATCCCCCTGATTCAGCTCATATCGAGTTTGGAACTCAGGACCTCTGTCTAGCAAATACACGTGACTGCCCTCCTGAATTGTTCCAACCCATCCCGCTATTGAAAAAAGGCCTTGACTAGTACCACATACTTGTGTCATCATGAAGTGCTTTGAGAGACTAGTTAAAGTGGAACTGACAGCATTTTAGCAACACGAAATATAATAGAAATATGTTCATATACACCAACAGGAAGAATATTCAACTTTTTAAAAACATTTTCTGAGAAGAGAGCACTTAGATATGGTCATTTTCACATTTTCATACATTCTTGGAATGTTTTGGAATTACGTATACTAAGCAATTGAGTGGGAAAGCGCTGTGCATTTGGACAATTAATAGACACTGCAGTAAATAAAACCTAATAAAAACATCTGTCTTGTCCAGGACCTGAGTCTACGCAGACCAGTGCGCCATAGCCAATCAGAGGTACAGTAGGCCTATATACAAACAAGCCATTTGCCACAAGGGTCTGCCATCATTCACTTTCATCATTAGATCATTAGAACACATTCGGCAAAAGCCACAAAATACACTTTAATGGATTTCTGCAAATACGTATCTAAATACCACATTTGGGAATTTTACAATCCTATTGATCAAACAACCATAAACAGGTAGGCTACATTTCCCTATATGCACATCAACAACAACAAGATCAACAACTAATGCTAGTCAGGGCAAGATGAGATCAAATCTAACGAAGAAACATTAGATAAAGCCTCTCAAACTTTCTCAAAATTGCACTGATAAATGATGGGGAATAGCCTGCTCGTCCTTCTGCAGCTTGCCTGCCAATGCATGTGTTGTCCCAACCAAGCACTCAAACTAACAGGCTAAAGTTGGCTAGCTTGCTAGCTAGCTACTTTCAGACACAAATGAGAGAACACCTCACTGACCATTTTACTCCCCCTAGCAGAGCTGGTTAGGTTGTTTACATGTTATATAGAGTGTTCACATCAAATCAAATTGTATTTGTCACATGCGTGAATAAAACAGGTGTAGACCTTACAGTGAAATGCTTACTTACAAGCCCTTAACCAACAATGATTTAAGAAGTTTTAAGAAAAAAAAGTATTAAAAAAATACTTACAAATAAAAGTAACAAATAATTAAACAGCAGCTGTAAAATAACAATAGCGAGGCTGTATACAAGGGGTATGATTGCTTGTTTCATATCTGCAAAGTAGTTAAAACGCTGTCAGTTCCACTTTAAGGATCATATCACCTCCACCTTTCTCAACACCCCCAGTAAGCTTGGGGCCCTGGGTCTGAACCCCACCCTGTGCAACTGGGTCCTGGACTTCCTGACGAGCCGACCCCAGGTGGTGAAGGTAGGCAACAACACCTCCGCAACGCTGACCCTCAACATGAGGGCCCCACAAGGGTGCGTGGTGAGCCCCCTCCTGTACTTTCCGTTCACCCATATATGCGTGGCCACGCACGTCTCCAACTTAATCATCAAGTTTGCAGATGACACAACAGTGGTAGGCCTGATTACCACCAACGATGAGACAGCCTACAGGGAGGAGGTGAACAAAGAGAGCATGGAGAGCATGCCACCATCCACATTGACGGGGTGCAGTGGAGAGGGTGAAAAGCTTCAAGTTCCTCGGTGTGCACATCACTGACAACCTGAAATTGTCCATCCATGCGACATCACCTATTTAACCTCGGGAGGCTGAAGAAATTCGGCTTTGCCCCTAAGACCCTCATGAACTTCTACAGATGCACCATTGAGACCGTCTTGTCGAGCAGTATCACCAACTGGTATGGCAAGGTTCTCCAGATGGTGGTGCGGTCAGCCCAACGCATCTCCGGGGGCACACTGCCTGCCCTCCAGGACATCTACAGCACTCGGTGTAACAGGAAGGCCAAGAAGATCATCAAGGACCTCAGACACCCGAGCCACGGCCTGTTCACCCCGCTACCATCTAGAAGGCGGAGACAATACATATGCATCAAAGCTGGGACCGAGCCACAGAAAAACAGCTTTTATCACCAGGCCGTTAAGACTGTTAAATAGTCACCACTAGCCGGCCTCTGCCCAGTACCCTGCCCTGAACTTTAGTCACTGTTACTAGCCGGCTATCACCCGGTACTCTACCCTGCATCTTAGAGACTTACTGTTTTACCCACTTCATATGTATATACTGCACTGTATTATTGTCAAGGCTCATCCTATATAACTACTGCTGTACACACTTTTTCCACAAGCCGTTAGACTGCTGAACAATTCATTAAAATCGCCACCGGGCAATTTACATTGACAACCCCTCCCCTCTTGTACACTGCTGCTACTCGCTGTTTGTTTGTTACCTGTGCATAGTCACTTCGCCCCCACCTACATGTACAGATTACCTCAACTAGCCTGTATCCCCGCAAACTGACTCTGTACCAGTGCCCCCTGTATGTAGCCTCATTATTGTTATTCTTATTGTGTTACTTTTTATTATTACTTTTTATTTTAGCCTAAATATTTTCTTCTTCTTGAATTGCACTGTTGGTTAAGGGTTTGTAAGTAAGCATTTCACAGTAAAGTCTACACTTGTTGTATTCGGCACTCTGGCAAATAAAGTTTGATTTGATCAACGAAGTCCAAGGTAGGAAAGGAAAACCACAGGCACTCGGCCCTCTGTGGAATGAGTTTGACACGTGCACTAAAGGGTAAACAAATTGGTTTTGAGCAATATAGTGTTTTTTAGACACAAATGCAAACTTCAAAGAGTAGTGCATTCAAGGAGTTGGTCTGATGGAAATCTGTGATGTCACCGGCCTCCCCCCTCGCTTGAGGAACAATACAGAAGCAATAGATGTAATGAGTGCGCTGAGAGTCAGGAAGCAAGTTCAGGGAGTGAGGGTTTTAGTAAATAAAATAAACAATGAACACGAAACACAAAGAACGCACCGATATGAAAACAGAGTCAATAACAACTGAGGAAAGAACCAAGGGGAGTGACAGATATAGGGATGATAATCAAGGAGGTGATGGAGTCCAAAACAAGCACACACACTTTGCTTTAATTATACATATTTTACAGACATTAGAAACCTAATTTGATGAATGCACACATTTGTTTGTGTGTGTGTGTGTGTGTGTGTGTGTGTGTGTGTGTGTGTGTGTGTGTGTGTGTGTGTGTGCAACATGCAACAATTTCACTGAGTTGCAGTTCATATAATGTAATCAGTCAATTGAAATAAATTCATTAGGCTCTAATCTATGAATTTCTCATGACTGGGCAGGTGTGAACCCATGGGTGGGCCTGGGTGGGTATAGGCCCACCCACCAGGCCCAGCCAATCAGAATGAGTCTTTTCACACAGAAGGGCTTTGTTAGAGAAATAAATACTCCTCAGTTTCATCAGCTGTCTGGGTGGCTGGTCTCAGACAATCCTGCAGGTGAAGAAGCCAGATGTGGAGGTCCTGGGCTGGTGTGGTTACATGTGGTCTGCGGTTGTGAGATCGGTTGGACGTACTGCCAAATTCTCTAAAATGACGTTGGAGGCAGCTTATGGTAGAGAAATCAACATTAAATGATCTGGTAACAGGTCTGGTGGACATTCCTGCAGTCAGCATGCCAATTGCACGCTCCCTCAAAACTTGAGACATCTGTGGCATTGTGTTGTGTGACAAAACTGCACATTTTAAAGTGGGCTTTTATTGTCCCCAGCACAAAGTACACCTGTGTAATGATCATGCTGTTTAATCAGTTTCTTGTTATGCCACACCTGTCAGGTGGATGGATTATCTTGGCAAAGGAGAAATGCTCACTAACAGGGATATAAACACATTTGTGCACAAAATTTGAGCGAAACAAGGTTTTTGTGCTTATGGAACATTTCAGGGATCTTTTATTTCAGCTCATGAAACATGGAACCAACACTTCACATGTTGCATTTATGTTTTTGTTCAGCATAGATTCCATCTGGACGCTGGCTGTAAATGTTCAGATATTCGAGAGATGACAATTGAATGAAGGGTAAAGGGTTTGGTTTATTATCATTTTGATATGTGATACAGACGGTTGGAAAAAATGTATAGGGTTCTTAAGTTTGTTATCCCTCTGAACACTTAAGTTTGCCCCTGAAGGGATTTTCTTTCAGCCAGAGTGATGCTTGTAAGGTTGACCAATCCCTCAAAGGCCCCATCTTCCATACTGGTCATTTGATTGTCAACTAAATCCAAATAGTGACTAATCTTTTAAAGTTCTTTCCCAAAGGAGTTGAGTTTATTTCCTCTATTCTCCATGCAAACCATTTTTGAAAGCACCATTAAGATTTAAAAGGATATCTTTCAACAGGATGCTATTTCCTCACAGTTTTAGGATATTTAATCAAATCAAATTATTTGTCACATGCGCCGAATACAAGCTTTTCACCTTACAGTGAAAAGCTTACTTACAAGCCCCTAACCAACAATTCATTTTTAAGAAAAATAAGTGTTAAGTATTGAATAGATAAATAAAAAATAAAAGTAAAAATCGTAAAAGAGCAGCAGTAAAATATAGCGAGGCTATATAGACAGGGTACCGGTACAGAGTCAATGTGCGGGGGAACCGGTTAGTCGAGGTAATTGAGGTAATATGTACATGTATTGGCCTAATCTAAACAGTCTAGATTATTGAACTATTGTAGCTGAGATCCAGAGGGAGATTCCTCTACCAGTTCTCACAGTTTCACGTCACAATAAGAGGTTCATCTATGTTTCTCAAACGTCAAATTTCTAATTTGTTCCAAACATCAAATGTAAGAGTGCTTAAGGTTAAGTCTAGGCATTAACTCCACATTTGTTATGTTAGGGTTAAATTCAGGCATTAACTCCAAATGATTAAGGTTAGGCATTAACTCCGCATGGTTAAGGGTTAAGGTTTGGGATAAGCTGTAAACAAAAATATCAAAAACAACTTTCTATCACTGGTGTCACATGGCGCTGGAGAGACGAAGCAGGTACGGGGAGTAAAACATTTAATAAATAACGGACATGGAAGAGACAGGAACAGCGTCAGCAAACAGGTAACACAAACCAAAAAAACAATTAATGCAGAAGCGGTGAAAGAGTTGGGGAACTGACAAATATAGGGGAGGTAATAACAGGTGATGAGTGAGTCCAGGTGAGTCCAATATCACTGATGCGCATGACGAGGGAAGGTAGGTGTGCGTAATGGATGATAGGAGTACGTGATGCAGGGCAGCCCTCAAGCGCTAGGGTGAGCGGGAGCAGACCTGACAACTGGATTCCAAATTGCAAGGTTTGGAATCAAAGGTAGATGTTTACGCCCATTCACCATCCCCGTCCATAACGCCTTAGCAAAACCGAAACCTAATTGAAGGTCAAGGCTCTCACTGTCGCCCCAGTGGACGGTTTCCACATTATTTCCAGATGTCCTCAGACATGGATGGTCATCGAATACTGACTTATTTAGGCCTTTATAATATTTGCAAAGTAATCAACAGCTATTGTTTCGATTCAACCCAGGACCAGGGTTCAACTACAAATGGACAATACTTATAGGCCTAGGGTTTCAAACCTTGGTTGATTTAAATTTCTCTACAAATTAATAAGTGATATGTTGGATTCACTTCTCCATCTCAACCAAAAATCTAAATGAAGGATTATGATTAAATCAAATCAGACTTTAAATGCACTTTAAATCAAGTTCGATTTTATTTAGTCGTATTCTTTAACTTTGATTCTTGGTTGAGATGGAGACATGAATCCAACATATCAATATTTAATTTATAGACAAACTGGAATTAAAGCCAGACTAAGTCAGTGGCACAAAGGATACAGTACATCGTCTTAAAATGTTGATGTTTAGTTGCGTTGTCAACCAAACACAATTCAATAATCATTTTGTAATAAAGTAAATAGCCTAAAGTTAAGGCTATACTACAAATTCATGTAAGAGCATTTATTCAACCTTAAAATGAGTAACACTTCCATTGACACATTTTGAGGGTAGCCTACTGTAACTATAAATGATTTCTTATGCAATCATAGAAAGAGGGCATGTTCAAGATGGAAATCTTGGAAAGATTCAAGATTGAAATCTTCACCATTGCTATGATAATCTGTGCAGAATCTTGAACAGCATTGATCACATGTACTATGTACTTTTAATGTAATCTCAACCGCATTCCAGGTCATTTGGTTTTGCTATTAAATGAAGCACAGTGATTTAAAAAAAACGTTGTATAAATAAACAAAAATATTTTAAATGTTATTCTCATTTGAACTTTGTTGTGCTTTTAAATGGCTGTATGCGTAGTGATAACACATTGGAAATTCAACAAACTTGTGGCTGTCTTTTTGAATGGGTGAATAAAGGTTGAAATATCATTGATCAACATCTCAACCAAATATTACCCAAATTTCCCTAAATTAGAATGAGCCGAAGAAGCCGACGAGGAGTTCAGGCTTTGCAGCACAATACTTATACCCTCCGAAGACATCTGGATGCCGCTCAAGTCAAGCTTGTGCATGTCACTCAGACATCCAATTCCATGCTTCCATTTTGGCCACAGTAGGAGAGGTTTAAATTCTTTAAGGTTAGGAAGAACATGTGCTGTGATGCTGAACCTTTCCAATGGATTCCAGGATACATCCATCAGCCATATGGATGTGTTTGATACTTCCCTTGACTCAAAATAGGTACATTTGTTCCTATTAATTTACAATTCCGTCAAGTTTGATAAATGTAAGAGGGGCTGAACATCCTTTAGATGATGTATTTTGTTGCAGGCTATGTTCACCTCCAGTAAACTTGAGAGAGACTGAAAGGATAATGACTCAATATTTTTGATTTGGCTGTTATCCAGGGCCAAGATAATCCATCCACCTGACTGGTGTGGCATATCAAGAAGCTGATCAAACAGAATGCTCATTACACAGGTGCACCTTGTGCTGGGGGACAATAAATGGCCACTCTGCAATTTTGTCACACAACACAATGCCACAGATGTCTCAAATTTTGAGGGAGCTTGCAATTGGCATGCTGACTGCAGGAATGTTTTCCAGAGCTGTTGCCAGAGAATTGAATGTCAATTTCTCTACTATACGCCAACTGGGAAAACGTCCCAGTTCTTCCATGGCCTGCACATTCACCAGGCATCTCACCCATTGAGTATGTTTGGGTGCCATTTGGGGTGCAGAATATTTGTGAGAAAGGAGTGAGAAAATTATACCAAACAGTGTAGGGCCAAGCATGCACCCTTCTTCACACTGCTAAGTATGAGGAATGCCTGTATTAGAAAGGTTTGGCCTGACAGTGTCAGAGACATGCTCTATCACCCGTATGTGCACATGTGAATATTGTGTGTGTGTGTGTGTGTGTGTGTGTGTGTGTGTGTGTGTGTGTGTGTGTGTATGTGTGTTTCAGGCCTGTTTGTGGCTGGCCAGTGTATTTCACACCAGAGGGAAACAGGCTCAGATGAAAGGGAGATCATGGAAGGTGGAGAGAATTAATCAGCTAACGCACATTATAGCTGCATGCCTGCTTCATAAGCCAAACTCTCCATGGCTGTGTGTGTGTGTGTGTGTGTGTGTGTGTGTGTGTGTGTGTGTGTGTGTGTGTGTGTGTGTGTGTGTGTGTGTGTGTGTGTGTGTGTGTGTGTGTGTGTGTGTGTGTGCGTGACAGACAGGATGCTTGCACCATGCACAGAACCCTGTTAACACCATTACCAGCAGCACCTTTGAAGTTATCCACAGCAGACAATAGAAAGGAACCCTGGAGCCTCCCAAGTGTGTGTGTGTGTGTGTGTGTGTGTGTGCACGTGTGTGACCTTGCATCAGACTCCAAGACTTGTGTTAGCTCCCTGAGGTAATGCCTAGGCTTTAGCTCAATGACCTAACATGTGGCATGCAGGAGCCCTGGGTCCCAACCAAGTCGATCACATCTTCTTCTTTCCTCACTGTGTATTCACCTGAAAAAAGTGACAAATTGAGGACACTGGCTCAGACATTTCGTCACCATGGGTAAAGTACAGTGACTTCGGAAAGTATTCAGACCCCTTGTCTTTTCCACATGTTGTTAGGTTACAGCCTTATTCTCAAATCGATTAAATATATATATTTTCCCCTCAATCTTCACACAATACCCCATAATGACAAAGCAAAAACAGGTTGTTAAAATGTTTTGCACATTTATTAACAATAAAAAACTGAAATATCACATTTACATAAGTATTTAGACTCTTTACTCAGTACTTTGTTGAAGCACCTTTGGCAGCTTTTACAACCTTGAGTCTTCTTGGGTATGACGCTACAAGCTTGGCACAACTGTATCTCCCATTCTTCTCTGCAGATCCTCTCAAGCTCTGTCAGGTTGAATGGGGAGCCTTGCTGCATAGCTATTTTCAGGTCTCTCCAGAGTTGTTCGATCCAGTTCAAGTCCGGGCTCTGGCTCTGGCTGGGCCACTCAAGGACATTCAGAGCCACTTCTGCGTTGTCTTGGCTGTGTGCTTTGCTTCGTTGTCCTGTTGGAAGGTGAAGGTCCTGAGCACTCTGGAGCAGGTTTTCATCAAGGATCTCCCTGTACTTTACTCCGTTCATCTTTGCCTCGATCCTGACTAGTCTCCCAGTCCTTGCCTCTGAAAAACATCCCCACAGCATGATGCTGCAACCACGGTGCTTCACCGTTGGGATGGTGCCAGGTTTCCTCTAGACATGACGCTGGCATCCAGGCCATAGAGTTCAATCTTGGTTTCATTAGACCAGAGAATCTTGTTTCTCATGGTCTGAGAGTCTTTAGGTGTTTATAGTCTCTATTTGGTTAGGTCAGGGGTGTGTCTTAGGTGGGAAAATCTTATGTTTCTATTTCTTTGTTGGCCTAGTATGGTTCCCAATCAGAGGCAGCTGTTTATCGTTGTCTCTCATTGGGGATCATACTTAGGCAGCCCTTTTCCCCACCTTCTGTTGTGGGATCTTGATTTTGTTAGTTGCTGTAGAGCCTGCAGAACTTTACGTTCGTTTATCTTTTGTTGTTTTTTGGTTGTTCATTTAAATAAAGAAAGATGTACGCTTACCACGCTGCACCTTGGTCTCATTCCAACAACGTACGTAACATTAGGTGCATTTTGGCAAACTCCAAGCGGGCTGTCATGTGCCTTTTACTGAGGAGTGGCTTCCACCTAGCCACTACCATGAAGGCCTCAATGGTGGAGTGCTGCAGAGATGGCTGTCCTTCCTGGGTCCAAATTTCTTCTGTTTAAGAATGATGGAGACCACTGTGTTCTTGGGGACCTTCATTGCTGCAGAATTAATTTGGTACCCTTCCCTAGATCTGTGCCTCGACACAATCCTGTCTCTGAGCTCTACGGACAATTCCTTCGACCTCATGGCTTGGTTTTTGCTCTGACATGCACTGTCAAAATGTATAAAAAAACTGTTTTTGCTTTATCATTATGGGGTGTTGTGTGTAGATTGCTGAGGATTAATTTTGTAAAATATATTTTAGAATAAGTTTGTAACAAAATGTGGAATAAGTCACGGGTCTGAATACTTTCTGAAGGCAGTGTACATGTGGTCTGGAGTTGGGAGGACTAACCACTACGTCAGACACCGTTTATTGTTTAAGAAAATATTTTCATAATCTCATGTTTTATAGCTGTGGTTCCCAAACTTTTTATAGTCCTGTACCCCTTCAAACATTCAACCTCCAGCTGCGTACCCCCTCTAGCACCAGGGTCAGCACACTTTCAAATGTTGTTTCTTGCCATCATTGTAAGCCTGCCACATATACACTATACACAATACATTTATTAAACATAAGAATGAGTGTGAGTTGCCACAACCTGGCTCATGGGAAGTGACAAAGAGCTCTTATAGGACCACGGCACAAATAATAATAATCAATAATGTTGCTCTTTATTTAACCATCATACATATATTAACCCACAGGTTAATGAGAAGAGTGTGCTTGAAAGGATGCATATATCTCTGCAATGTTGGGTTGTATTGGAGAGAGTCTCAGTCTTAAATCATTTTCCACACAATCTGTGCCTGTATTTAGTTTTGGACGGGAGATTCCGGGCGGCTCTGGCAGCTCCTGACTGGCGGGCGACTCTGGCAGGGAGTGGCGGGAGACTCTGGCAGCTCAGGACAGACAGGAGACTCTGGCAGCTCAGGACAGACGGGAGACTCTGGCAGCTCAGGACAGACAGGAGACTCTGGCAGCTCAGGACAGACGGGAGACTCTGGCAGCTCAGGACAGACGGGAGACTCTGGCAGCTCAGGACAGATGGGAGTCTCTGGCAGCTCAGGACAGACGGGAGACTCTGGCTGCTAAAGACAGAGGGGAGACTCTGGCAGCTCAGGACAGATGGGAGACTCTGGCAGCTCAGGACAGACGGGAGACTCTGGCAGCTCAGGACAGACGGGAGACTGGCAGCTCAGGACAGACGGGAGACTCTGGCAGCTCAGGAGAGATGGGAGACTCTGTAGGGAGGAAACCGCAGAGACAGCCTGGTGCGGGGGGCTGAGCCGGCTTCATGGCACCTGGCTCGATGCCCACTCTAGCCCAGCCGATACGAGGCGCTGCGATGTAACGCACTGGGCTATGCCTGCACACCGGGGACACCGTGCACCTCACGGCATAACACGGTGCCTGCCCGGTCCACCTCTCTCCACGGTAAGCACGGGGAGTTGGCTTAGGTCTCCTACCTGACTTAGCCACACTCCCCGTGTGCCCCCCCAATAAATATTTGGTGCCGCTGCCGTGCTGCCTCCTCATATCGCCGCCTCTCCACTTTCGCTGCCTCCAGCTCTGCCTTGGGGCGGTGATATTCCCCAGCCTGTGCCCAGGGTCCCTTGCCTTCCAAAATCTCTCCCATGTCCATGAGTCTTGAGATTTCCGCTGCCCGTTACCACGCTGCTTGGTCCTTTTTTGGTGGGTGGTTCTGTAACGTTCGTCGTTGGGAGAAAGAGAGGAGGACCAAGGTGCAGCGTGGTAAGTATTCATTATGCTTTTTAATGAAAACTAATACTCGAACAAAACAACAAAAACGATAAACGAAACAGTTCTGTATGGTGAACATACACTACAGAAAATAATCACCCACAACTCAAAAGTGAAACCAGGCTAACTAAATATGGTTCTCAATCAGGGACAATGATTGACAGCTGCCTCTGATTGAGAACCATACCAGGCCAAACACAGAAATCCCAAATTATAGAAAAAGGAACATAGACTGCCCACCCCAACTCACACCCTGACCGTACTAAAACAAAGACAAAACAAAGGAACTAAGGTCAAAACGTGACAGTATTGTTGTTTAATTGTTAGATATTACTTGTTAGATATTACTGCACTGTTGGAGCTAGAAAGAGAAGCATTTCGCTACACCCACAATAACATCTTCTTAACACGTGTATGTGACAAATAAAATGTCATCTGATTTGAATTGTCACTTCCACAAGAGAGCTTTCTGAAATACAACAGTGCTTTAAGAGATTCAGTTGACCAAGTTCACAAGATGACCAAAAACAGTGACAAACAACAGTTAACCACTGCATTTACATAAACAATAATATTTTACTTAAAACAGTCACCTTATTAGAGGGCGCTGCCATTTAACTGCCTGGACCTCAAACCAGCAAAGCCTCTCAAAGCTGTCACATAAACCGGTCCAGGGTGTGATGACAGAGGTTACGTCAATCCCTAGAGTCGACACAACGAGGATCTGCACATTATACATTTGTGAGGCTCTCTGAAGAGTCATATGATCTCCATAGGTCCCATGTTATGCCATACTTTGTGGGTATGTACTCCATGTCTCTTCCACACACCTCGACAGTGGCATCCCATCTATTGTGTATTGTTGAGATGTTAGATCTGCAAAACTGTATCACAGAACTGAAAATTCCAATTGTGGCCAGCTGGTCAGCCATGGCAGCATGCTGCTTTCTTGTGAACTGGTCACATCTGACACTGAGAACCATTTTCGTGTCAACGTGGAGCTATTGAGCATCTGCAATTGTTGTGTTTCAGACTGAATTAAAATGGATTAAATTTATATTTTTTCTCACCCACCTACACACAACACCCCATAATGAAAAAGTGAAAACATGTTTTTAGACATTTTTGCTAATTTGTTGAAAATTAAATACAGAAATATCTCCTTTACATAAGTATTCACACCCCTAAGTCAGTACTTTGTAGAAGCAACTTTGGCAGTGATTACAGAGATTTTGTCCCCTTCTGTTGTCTGAAAAGCTTATCCTGGAAAAGGAAAACATTTTTGTTTAGTGAAGGAGAAAGTCAGCAGGGGGCATACTTTCCTCTGGCCTAAATTAAAGATAATGTTTTAAAGCCTCCAGACCTTCATTGTGTACAATATTGGTGTAAAGAGATTCAACGTCTATTCTTACCAAATAGGAAGATCCAACATCAGCTCAGGTAGCTTGTTAAGACTGTGAGTGGTGTCTTGAAGGAAAGAGGGACGTTTGGACAAATGGCTTAATGTAGAAAACAACATACTTGGAGTCTGGCTCTGATATTGTATCATTGTTGCTGATGATGGGCCTTCCAGGAGGGTTGTGAGGATCCTTGTGGACTTTTGGTAACATTTAGTAGCACCCCAACATAGGGTGGGAGAAGAAAGTCATATTCTTGCTTAGCAATCCACTTTTCATCTTTGGCAAAGCCCAATATATCACCCAACTCTCATTTCATATTCTCCAAAGGGTTAGAAGACAACGGTAGATACTAGTCAGTATTGTTGAGCTGTGTATAGGCTTCCTGCACATATTTGTCCCTACCCCATACAATAACAGCCCCTTCTTTGTCTGCACTGCGAACAATCAAATGATCATTCTCAGAAAGCCATTTAACAGCTTAATTTGATTGTTTAGTGAGATTACCCCTGTAGACCTTATTCCTGTTCTCAACTAGTTTATCTTCATCCTGGGACACTTTTTTGTAAGGGCTTTGCTTATACCAAACATTCCAGGGCATATTCCTATAGAATTTGAACAAGTCAATTTTAGTTTGGAACTGATTAGCACTGTAGGTAGGTGCAAAAGACAAACCTTTGGAGGGAGCTGAAACGCAGTCTTTGGACAGGGGCGTGTCTGAGAGATTCATCACTGTGTCTGGCTGGTGTAGCTGAGCGTCTGCAGTCGATGCTGGTGGTGGTATTGGGAGCACTGTGGATTGTTTAAGCGTCCCCCTCTTCCTCCCCCTGCGTGTCTTCCACCTCTTGTCTTTCTCGCTGCATGGCTTGGCATATCTAAAAAATATCTGATGTGCCATTTGCCTGAGAATTGAAAGGAGTAGAAGGACGAGCCATCTTTGTGATCATCCTTGTCTCTTTTGAACTTTTCCAATTTCTCACGTCTCAAAAAACGATGCAGTTTTGTTCCTCAGAATCAATATGAGCAATTTCTGCTTTCATCCCCTGGATATTTTCGTTTATTGAATCTTTTTGACGTTTCTATCCCTCAATCAGTAATAAGATTAAATCGAGTGAATACTTGTTGAGAATTTTCCCCCATTTATTTTTCAAATCTGGGTTATCATGTCCAAAGGAGGGAACTTCTTAATTCGCAACCCTTGCGGAGTCATTCCCTCTCTCCAATAGTCAGACAGCGTGAATGCATGTAAAGCAAGTTTTGTTTGTTTTTTCATCATTTCTTTTCAGATCATAGTTCAGTCTGCGTAAATCTGGTGAGGACGCTGAGGTCTCGACGCCATGTAGTAAAGAATCTTGAACTATTATGTTCCTGCCTTGCTCATTTGTGAAAAATAAATAGTTTGAAAAAGCCATAGTGGGTGGCTGAAAAATACCAAACAACGTTCAGTATAATGAACAGAGAAACTCCAAAAAAGACTCACCCCAGAGTCCTTGGATAATATAGAGACACAGGAGAGGAGTGCTTATTTTGTATGTAGTTAATCCATGAGGTGCTCTTTGATCATGGGATGAAATACTATAGAACAAAAATAAGTTGATGCTGGATAATGAACAATGCCGAAATATCCTTCGTGCAAAACGAACATCCAGAAGGAATCAAGCCACTGTCATATAGTGAAAAAATGTAATAATAAAAATAAAAATGTAATGTAAATTGTTACCACAAAATGAAATATCATGAAATGAAAATACAAAATGTGTACTCATGAACTCATATTACCACATTTAAGAAAGAATGGAGAATAAGAAATCATGGAGAACAAAAATATTTCCTATGGAGGCGAGAATAATACATTTCCTCATTTAGACCTGGCAATACAGTGGCACATAGTTTAAAGATCTAGAATGTTTGCAATTTAGGAGGCAATCTACTCTGTGACCCGACATAGCCAGTTCTGGGACACTGTGAAGTCCATGGAGAACAAGAGTACCTCCTCCCAGCTGCCCACTGCACTGAGGCTAGGTAACACGGTCTCCACCGATAAATCCACGATTATCGAAAGCTTCAATAAGCACTTCTCAACGGCTGGCCATGCCTTCCGCCTGGCTACTCCAACCTCGGCCAACAGCTCCGCCCCCCCCGCAGCTCCTCGCCCAAGCCTCTCCAGGTTCTCCTTTACCCAAATCCAGATAGCAGATGTTCTGAAAGAGCTGCAAAACCTAGACCCGTACAAATCAGCTGGGCTTGACAATCTGGACCCTCTATTTCTGAAACTATCTGCCGCCATTGTCGCAACCCCTATTACCAGCCTGTTCAACCTCTCTTTCATATCGTCTGAGATCCCCAAGGATTGGAAAGCTGCCGCAGTCATCCCCCTCTTCAAAGGGGGAGACACCCTGGACCCAAACTGCTATAGACCTATATCCATCCTACCCTGCCTATCTAAGGTCTTCGAAAGCCAAGTCAACAAACAGGTCACTGACCATCTCGAATCCCACCGTACCTTCTCCGCTGTGCAATCTGGTTTCCGAGCCGGTCACGGGTGCACCTCAGCCACGCTCAAGGTACTAAACGATATCATAACCGCTATCGATAAAAGACAGTACTGTGCAGCCGTCTTCATCGACCTCGCCAAGGCTTTCGACTCTGTCAATCACCATATTCTTATCGGCAGACTCAATAGCCTCGGTTTCTCGGATGACTGCCTTGCCTGGTTCACCAATTACTTTGCAGACAGAGTTCAGTGTGTCAAATCGGAGGGCATGCTGTCCGGTCCTCTGGCAGTCTCTATGGGGTGCCACAGGGTTCAATTCTCGGGCCGACTCTTTTCTCTGTATATATCAATGATGTTGCTCTTGCTGCGGGCGATTCCCTGATCCACCTCTACGCAGACGACACCATTCTATATACTTTCGGCCCGTCATTGGACACTGTGCTATCTAACCTCCAAACGAGCTTCAATGCCATACAGCACTCCTTCCGTGGCCTCCAACTGCTCTTAAACGCGAGTAAAACCAAATGCATGCTTTTCAACCGATCGCTGCCTGCACCCGCATGCCCGACTAGCATCACCACCCTGGATGGTTCCGACCTTGAATATGTGGACATCTATAAGTACCTAGGTGTCTGGCTAGACTGCAAACTCTCCTTCCAGACTCACATCAAACATCTCCAATCGAAAATCAAATCAAGAGTCGGCTTTCTATTCCGCAACAAAGCCTCCTTCACCCACGCCGCCAAGCTTACCCTAGTAAAACTGACTATCCTACCGATCCTCGATTTCGGCGATGTCATCTACAAAATGGCTTCCAACACTCTACTCAGCAAACTGGATGCAGTCTATCATAGTGCCATCCGTTTTGTCACCAAAGCACCTTATACCACCCACCACTGCGACTTGTATGCTCTAGTCGGCTGGCCCTCGCTACATATTCGTCGCCAGACCCACTGGCTCCAGGTCATCTACAAGTCCATGCTAGGTAAAGCTCCGCCTTATCTCAGTTCACTGGTCACGATGGCAACACCCATCCGTAGCACACGCTCCAGCAGGTGTATCTCACTGATCATCCCTAAAGCCAACACCTCATTTGGCCGCCTTTCGTTCCAGTACTCTGCTGCCTGTGACTGGAATGAACTGCAAAAATCGCTGAAGTTGGAGACTTTTATCTCCCTCACCAACTTCAAACATCAGCTATCCGAGCAGCTAACCGATCGCTGCAGCTGTACATAGTCTATTGGTAAATAGCCCACCCATTTTCACCTACCTCATCCCCATACTGTTTTTATACTGTTTTTTTATTTATTTATTTATTTACTTTTCTGCTCTTTTGCACACCAATATCTCTACCTGTACATGACCATCTGATCATTTATCACCCCAGTGTTAATCTGCAAAATTGTATTATTCGCCTACCTCCTCATGCCTTTTGCACACATTGTATATAGACAGCCCATTTTTTTTCTACTGTGTTATTGACTTGTTAATTGCTTACTCCATGTGTAACTCTGTGTTGTCTGTTCACACTGCTATGCTTTATCTTGGCCAGGTCGCAGTTGCAAATGAGAACTTGTTCTCAACTAGCCTACCTGGTTAAATAAAGGTGAAATAAAAAAATTTTTTTTTTTTTTTTTTTTAAAAAAAGCCAGGAGGCAGCCAGGGTTAAGGACATCATTAAATGCAACTGGAGCGTAATTGAAAGTGATCCTATTTCTTGTGATGTGTTCACTGAACCCCCAGCATTCTCTTACAGAAGGGCCCCTTCCCTCAAGGATAAGTTGGTGTGCAGCGACCTCACCCCAGTAACTAAGCCAAGTATCCTATAGCTAAACATTACAGACAGGTTGGCCATGGCAGCTCAAACTCTCTGTTCATTGAAATGGTTCCCAATCCTCACGGGAACACATTTCGGTTCTCCATGATTTCTTGTTTTCCATTCCTTCTTAAGTTTGGCAATATGAGTTCATGTGTACACATTTTGTGTTTTCTTATTAGGATATTTCATTTTGTGGTATGGCATGCTCATTATTCCATGTTTATTTTTGTTTATCTTTGTATTTTGAATGTTTTTTACTTGATCAATTACATATGGTAATGAATTGTATCACGTCCTGTGAGAGTTGGGTTAAACACCAGTTTGTCCACCACTATTTTTTGTCACCCCGATGAAGGCAGTTGTAGTCGCAACGGGTCAGTGTTTTTTAAAGTTCTTTACATGCATAAGCCGTAAAACAATAAAAGCTTTTACATTTGTTCACTACATGAGAATGCCTTGATTACTTCTGGAAGATTGTTTTGCACAAAGGCTTTTTCGTCGTTGTTCAGAAGTATGTGGACACCTGCTCGTCGAACATCTCATTCCAAAATCATGGGAGTTGGTCCTCCCCTTTGCTGCTATAACAGCCTCCACTCTTCTGGGAAGGCTTTCCACTAGACTAAGAGCATTAGTGAGGTCGGGCATTGATGTTGGGCTATTAGGCCTGGCTCGCAGTTGACGTTCCAATTCATCCCAAAGGTGTTCGATGGGGTTGAGATCAGGGCTCTGTGCAGGCCAGTCAAGTTCTTCCACACCGTTCTCAGCAAACCATTTCTGTATGGACCTCGCTCTGTGAAAATTGGCTGTGTGATGCTGAAACAAGAAAGGGCCTTCCCCAAACTGTTGCCACAAAGTTGAAAGCACAGAATCCTCTAGAATGTCATTGTATGCTGTAGCGTTAAGATTTCCCTTCACAGGGATCTAAGAGACCTAGCCCGAACCATGAAAAACAGCCCCAGACCATTATTCCTCCTCCACCAAACTGTACAGTTGGCACTATGCCGTCGGGCAGGTAGTGTTCTCCTGGCATCCACCAAACCCAGATTCGTCCGTCGGACTGCTAGATGGTGAAAGGTGAATCATCACTCCAGGTAATGCGGTTTCACTGCCCCAGAGTACAATGCCGGTGAGCTTTACACCACTCCAGCCGACACTTGGCATTGCTCATGTTGATCTTAGGCTTGTGTGAAGTTGCTTGGCCATGAAAACCCATTTCATGAAGCTCTCGACGAACAGTTCTTGTGCTGACGTTGTTTCCAGAGGCAGTTTGGATCTTTGTAGTGAGTGTTGCAACCGAGGACAGATGATTTTTACGCGCTACTCTTCAACACTCGGCGTTCCCGTTCTATGAGCTTATGTGGCCTACCACTTCGTGGCTGAGCCGTTACTGTTCCTATATGTTTCCACTTAACAATAACAGCACAGTTGACTGGGGCAGCTCTGGCAGGGCAGACATTGGACGAACTGACTTGTTGGAAATGTGGCATCCATGACGGTGCAACATTGAAAGTCCCTGAGATCTTCAGCATGGGCCGTTCTACTGCCAATGTTTGTTTATAGAGATTGTGTGGCTGTGTGCTTCATTTTATACATCTGTCAGCAACGGTTGTGGCTGAAATAGCCTAATCCACTAATCTGAAGGGGTGCCCTGATACTTTTGCATACACATTGCATTCGCAAAGTATTCAGACCCTTCCCTTTTTCCACATTTTGTTATGATACAGCCTTATTATAAAATTGATTCAATTATTTATTTTCCTCATCAATTTATAGAAATGTTTGCAAATTTATAAAAAAATAGAAACATACATAAGTATTCAGACCCTTTGCTGTGAGACTAAAAATTGATCTCAGGTGCATCCTGTTTCCATTGATCATCCTTGAGATGTTTCTACAACTTACCGTGCATGTCAGAGCAAACACCACGATGTCAAAAGAATTGTCTGCAGAGCTCCGAGACAGGATTGTGTTGAGGCACATATCTGGGGAAGGGTAACAAAACATGTCTGAAGTATTGAAGGTCCCCAAGAACACAGTGGCCTCCATCATTCTGAAACGGAAGAAGTTTGGAACCACCAAGAAGACTCTTCCTAGAGCTGGCAGCCTGGCCAAACTGAGCAATCAGGGGAGAAGGGCCTTGGTCAGAGAGGTGACCAAGAACCTGGTGATCAATCTGACAGATCTTCAGAGTTTCTCTGTGGAGATGGGAGAGCCTTCCAGATGGACAACCATCTCTATAGCCACTCCTCAGTAAAATGCACATGACAGCCCGCTTGGAGGTTGCCAAAAGGCACCCAAAGGACTCTCAGACCATGAGAAACAAGATTCTCTGGTCAGAGGAAACCAAGATTGAACTCTTTGGCCTGAATGCCAAGCGTGGTTTTCAGCGGCAGCAAAACAACAACACAATTAATGACAATGTAAAAGCTTCTATGAAAATGTATATAAATCAGATTTAAACAACAGTTGGACGGATCCTATAGTCTTCTTAGACTCAACAACTCTGAAGTTAAGAACACTATAACAATATGGAAGAAAATAAACATATTCTACAAGAATCAATATCCCCCTATAAACACAACCTTATGGACAATCCTTGCAAAGTTTTTCAGAATTCACCAATAAATAGGTCCACATAGAAAACTAAAGGCATAGAAACCGTAAATGACTTGGTAACAGGAAATAAATGTATTTCCATTACATAATTTAAAAATAATTTGGGACTGACCAATGTTGATAGTTGAACTTCAAAGTTACATATATCTTTTGGACCTCAGAGCGACATTGAAGGAATCTTATTTGAGTCAGAAAAAGGATATTCATAAGATAGGGAAGAAAAACTGAAAGATGCAGAGAGCATATCCAACTGAATTTACAGTTAACAAAAATGTACTCTTAATCCAGTATAAACTAATGTATAGAATGTATTATACAAGAGACAAATCCACAAATTCTACAGCACAACGGCAGAGTCATGTCTTAAGTGTAAAACTAGCAATGACTCAATAATCCATGCTTTCTGGGAAATCTAAGTTATGGATGGAGCTGGAAAGTTGGTTGTCAGAAGTATTACAATATAAATGTACTTTTATTCCGTCTCTCTGTATATTTCAAGACATGGCATATGGGGGTGTATTGAGATAGCCAATGGGCTGGAAGATTCTCTTCTCATCACTCATCTTGAAAAATTATATACTAAAAACTTGAATATAAATCCGCCATCATTAACACGTTGGAAAAATCTAATGATTTATTGTTGAAATGTTGAAATATCAAGGGCGACGGAGAAAAAGGAATTGGTACAATTTAAGGTCAAGTGGCAACAATAATGCAGGTGTTAGGCATGGGGTTGTGAGCATGCAGGTCTGGGCAGATGAGATGTAATCATTGTTTGTGTGCGTCTGTTAGTTGTTGTTTGTATAAGTTTGTATTTGGCAAGAAGCCCAAAAAGATATTTGAACATAATAATTTCAAACCTTGCTTACCTCACTTACCTCACTATATGATCATGTGTCTCTCTATTATGCGTGGGTAAAATTTGGAATAGATTTCCAAAATGAAAATAACTTGGAGCTGATTTGCTGATTTTTTTACAGTCTTTTAAGTAAAAAAAAAACTAAAACTAAAAAAACAACACTTTGGGGGTCAAATAAAATCTCCAGTTGGGGAAGGCTGATGTAGAGTGTTTCTGTAAATGTTACAGTGTGGTAATAGTTTGATCTAACCAACAGAGGGCAGCAACACTGTGAACTTCACAGTCACGTCATAGACAGGGAGGAATGGAGTGGGGTGGTGTGTTCTGGCTACAAGGGTAGTGAGGACAGGATCGGGGGGGAGGAGCGAGGAGGGTAAGAGGGAGGAGGGAAAGAGGGTAGTGAGGTGGGTAGGGAGGAAGGAAAGAGGTAGAAGGGAAAGAGGATAGTTGGGATAGGGTCTGGAGGGAGGTGGGAAAGACAATAGTTGGGATAGGGTCGGGAAGAGAGAAAGGGGGCAGTGAGGACAGGGTCGGGAGTAGGGAAAGAGAAAAGTGAGGACAGGGTCAGGAGGAGGGAAAGAGGGTGATGGGGACAGTGTTGGGAGGAGGGAAAGAGAGTAGTGAGGACAGGGTCGGGAGGAGGGAAAGATAGTAGTGAGGACAGGGTCGGGAGGAGGGAAAGAGGGTGATGGGGACAGTGTTGGGAGGGAAAGAGAGTAGGAAGGGTCGGAGGGAGGGAAAGAGGGTGATGTGAGGACAGGGTCGGGAGGAGGGAAAGAGGGTGATGGGGACAGTGTTGGGAGGAGGGAAAGAGTAGTGATGGGGACAGTGTTGGGAGGAGGGAAAGAGAGTGTGGGACAGGGTCGGGAGGAGGGAAAGAGGGTGATGGGGACAGTGTTGGGAGGAGGAAAGAGAGTAGTGAGGACAGGGTCGGGAGGAGGGAAAGATAGTAGTGAGGACAGGGTCGGGAGGAGGGAAAGAGGGTGATGGGGACAGTGTTGGGAGGAGGGAAAGAGAGTAGTGAGGACAGGGTCGGGAGGGGGGAAAGAGGGTGATGGGGACAGTGTTGGGAGGAGGGAAAGAGAGTAGTGAGGACAGGGTCGGGAGGAGGGAAAGAGGGTGATGGGGACAGTGTTGGGAGGAGGGAAAGAGAGTAGTGAGGACAGGGTCGGGAGGAGGGAAAGAGGGTGATGGGGACAGTGTTGGGAGTAGGGAAAGAGAGTAGTGAGGACAGGGTCGGGAGGAGGGAAAGAGAAAAGTGAGGACAGGTTCGGGAGGAGGGAAAGAGGGTGGTGGGGACAGTGTTGGGAGGAGGGAAAGAGAGTAGTGAGGACAGGGTCGGGAGGAGGGAAAGAGGGTGATGGGAACAGTGTTGGGAGGAGGGAAAGAGAGTAGGGGACAGGGTCGGGAGGAGGGAAAGAGGGTGATGGGGACAGTGTTGGGAGGAGGTAAAGAGGAGTAGTAAGGACAGGGTCGGGAGGAGGGAAAGAGGGTGATGGGGACAGTGTTGGGAGGAGGGAAAGAGAGTAGTGAGGACAGGGTCGGGAGGAGGGAAAGAGGGTGATGGGGACAGTGTTGGGAGGAGGGAAAGAGAGTAGTGAGGACAGGGTCGGGAGGAGGGAAAGAGGGTGATGGGGACAGTGTTGGGAAGAGGGAAAGAGGGTGATGGGGACAGTGTTGGGAGGAGGGAAAGAGAGTAGTGAGGACAGGGTCGGGAGGAGGGAAAGAGGGTGATGGGGACAGTGTTGGGAGGAGGGAAAGAGAGTAGTGAGGACAGGGTCGGGAGGAGGGAAAGAGGGTGATGGGGACAGTGTTGGGAGGAGGGAAAGAGGGTGATGGGGACAGTGTTGGGAGGAAGGAAAGAGAGTAGTGAGGACAGGGTCGGGAGGAGGGAAAGAGAGTAGTGAGGACAGGGTCGGGAGGAGGGAAAGATAGTAGTGAGGACAGGGTCGGGAGGAGGGAAAGAGGGTGATGGGGACAGTGTTGGGAGGAGGGAAAGAGAGTAGTGAGGACAGGGTCGGGAGGAGGGAAAGAGGGTGATGGGGACAGTGTTGGGAGGAGGGAAAGAGTGTGATGGGGACAGTGTTGGGAGGAGGGAAAGAGAGTAGTGAGGACAGGGTCGGGAGGAGGGAAAGAGGGTGATGGGGACAGTGTTGGGAGGAGGGAAAGAGAGTAGTGAGGACAGGGTCGGGAGGAGGGAAAGAGGGTGATGGGGACAGTGTTGGGAGGAGGGAAAGAGGGTGATGGGGACAGTGTTGGGAGGAGGGAAAGAGAGTAGTGAGGACAGTGTCGGGAGGAGGGAAAGATAGTAGTGAGGACAGGGTCGGGAGGAGGGAAAGAGGGTGATGGGGACAGTGTTGGGAGGAGGGAAAGAGAGTAGTGAGGACAGGGTCGGGAGGAGGGAAAGAGGGTGATGGGGACAGTGTTGGGAGGAGGGAAAGAGAGTAGTGAGGACAGGGTCGGGAGGAGGGAAAGAGGGTGATGGGGACAGTGTTGGGAGGAGGGAAAGAGAGTAGTGAGGACAGGGTCGGGAGGAGGAAAGGGTGATGGGGACAGTGTTGGGAGTAGGGAAAGAGGGTGATGAGGGACAGGTTCGGGAGGAGGGAAAGAGAGTAGTGAGGACAGGGTCGGGAGGAGGGAAAGAGAGTAGTGAGGACAGGGTCGGGAGGAGGGAAAGAGGGTGATGGGGACAGTGTTGGGAGGAGGGAAAGAGAGTAGTGAGGACAGGGTCGGGAGGAGGGAAAGAGGGTGATGGGGACAGTGTTGGGAGGAGGGAAAGAGGGTGATGGGGACAGTGTTGGGAGGAGGGAAAGAGAGTAGTGAGGACAGGGTCGGGAGGAGGGAAAGAGGGTGATGGGGACAGTGTTGGGAGGAGGGAAAGAGAGTAGTGAGGACAGGGTCGGGAGGAGGGAAAGAGGGTGATGGGGACAGTGTTGGGAGGAGGGAAAGAGGGTGATGGGGACAGTGTTGGGAGGAGGGAAAGAGAGTAGTGAGGACAGTGTCGGGAGGAGGGAAAGATAGTAGTGAGGACAGGGTCGGGAGGAGGGAAAGAGGGTGATGGGGACAGTGTTGGGAGGAGAGAAAGAGAGTAGTGAGGACAGGGTCGGGAGGAGGGAAAGAGGGTGATGGGGACAGTGTTGGGAGGAGGGAAAGAGAGTAGTGAGGACAGGGTCGGGAGGAGGGAAAGAGGGTGATGGGGACAGTGTTGGGAGGAGGGAAAGAGAGTAGTGAGGACAGGGTCGGGAGGAGGGAAAGAGGGTGATGGGGACAGTGTTGGGAGTAGGGAAAGAGAGTAGTGAGGACAGGGTCGGGAGGAGGGAAAGAGAAAAGTGAGGACAGGGTCGGGAGGAGGGAAAGAGGGTGATGGGGACAGTGTTGGGAGGAAGGAAAGTGAGTAGTGAGGACAGGGTTAGGAGGAGGGAAAGAGAGTAGTGAGGACAGGGTCGGGAGGAGGGAAAGAGGGTGATGGGGACAGTGTTGGGAGGAGGGAAAGAGAGTAGTGAGGACAGGGTCGGGAGGAGGGAAAGAGGGTGATGGGGACAGTGTTGGGAGGAGGGAAAGAGGGTGATGGGGACAGTGTTGGGAGGAGGGAAAGAGAGTAGTGAGGACAGGGTCGGGAGGAGGGAAAGAGGGTGATGGGGACAGTGTTGGGAGGAGGGAAAGAGGGTGGTGGGGACAGTGTCGGGAGGAGGGAAAGAGAGTAGTGAGGACAGGGTCGGGAGGAGGAGAAAGATAGTAGTGAGGACAGGGATCGGAGGAGGGAAAGAGGGTGATGGGGACAGTGTTGGGAGGAGGGAAAGAGAGTAGGAGGACAGGGTCGGGAGGAGGGAAAGAGGGTGATGGGGACAGTGTTGGGAGGAGGGAAAGAGAGTAGGAGGACAGGGTCGGGAGGAGGGAAAGAGGGTGATGGGGACAGTGTTGGGAGGAGGGAAAGAGAGTAGTGAGGACAGGGTCGGGAGGAGGGAAAGATGGTGATGGGGACAGTGTTGGGAGGAGGGAAAGAGAGTGATGAGGACAGGGTCGGGAGGAGGGAAAGAGAAAAGGACAGGGTCAGGAGGAGGAAAGAGGGTGATGGGGACAGTGTTGGGAGGAGGGAAAGAGAGTAGTGAGGACAGGGTCGGGAGGAGGGAAAGAGGGTGATGGGGACAGTGTTGGGAGGAGGGAAAGAAAGTAGTGAGGACAGGGTCGGGAGGAGGGAAAGAGGGTGATGGGGACAGGGTTGGGAGGAGGGAAAGAGGGTGAGTGGGGACAGTGTTGGGAGGAGGAGAAAGAGGGTGATGGGGACAGTGTTGGGAGGAGGGAAAGAGAGTAGTGAGGACAGGGTCGGGAGGAGGGAAAGAGGGTGATGGGGACAGTGTTGGGAGGAGGGAAAGAGAGTAGTGAGGACAGGGTCGGGAGGAGGGAAAGAGGGTGATGGGGACAGTGTTGGGAGGAGGGAAAGAGAGTAGTGAGGACAGGGTCGGGAGGAGGGAAAGGGTGATGGGGACAGTGTTGGGAGGAGGGAAAGAGAGTAGTGAGGACAGGGTCGGGAGGAGGGAAAGAGGGTGATGGGGACAGTGTTGGGAGGAGGGAAAGAGAGTGAGGACAGGGTCGGGAGGAGGGAAAGAAAAGTGATGGGGACAGGGTTGGGAGGAGGGAAAGAGGGTGATGGGGACAGTGTTGGGAGGAAGGAAAGGAGTGGAGGACAGGGTTAGGAGGAGGGAAAGAGAGTAGTGAGGACAGGGTCGGGAGGAGGGAAAGAGGGTGATGGGGACAGTGTTGGGAGGAGGGAAAGAGAGTAGTGAGGACAGGGTCGGGAGGAGGGAAAGAGGGTGATGGGGACAGTGTTGGGAGGAGGGAAAGAGGGTGATGGGGACAGTGTTGGGAGGAGGGAAAGAGAGTAGTGAGGACAGGGTCGGGAGGAGGGAAAGAGGGTGATGGGGACAGTGTTGGGAGGAGGGAAAGAGGGTGGTGGGGACAGTGTCGGGAGGAGGGAAAGAGAGTAGTGAGGACAGGGTCGGGAGGAGGGAAAGAGAGTGATGCGGACAGGGTCGGGAGGAGGGAAAGAGGGTGATGGGGACAGTGTTGGGAGGAGGGAAAGAGAGTAGTGAGGACAGGGTCGGGAGGAGGGAAAGAGGGTGATGGGGACAGTGTTGGGAGGAGGGAAAGAGAGTAGTGAGGACAGGGTCGGGAGGAGGGAAAGAGGGTGATGGGGGACAGTGTTGGGAGGAGGGAAAGAGAGTAGTGAGGACAGGGTCGGGAGGAGGGAAAGAGGGTGATGGGGACAGTGTTGGGAGGAGGGAAAGAGAGTAGTGAGGACAGGGTCGGGAGGAGGGGAAGAGAAAAGTGAGGACAGGGTCGGGAGGATGGAAAGAGGGTGGTGGGGACAGTGTTGGGAGGAGGGAAAGAAAGTAGTGAGGACAGGGTCGGGAGGAGGGAAAGATAGTAGTGAGGACAGGGTCGGGAGGAGGGAAAGAGGGTGATGGGGACAGTGTTGGGAGGAGGGAAAGAGAGTAGTGAGGACAGGGTCGGGAGGAGGGAAAGAGGGTGATGGGGACAGTGTTGGGAGGAGGGAAAGAGAGTAGTGAGGACAGGGTCGGGAGGAGGGAAAGAGGGTGATGGGGACAGTGTTGGGAGGAGGGAAAGAGGGTGATGGGGACAGTGTTGGGAGGAAGGAAAGAGAGTAGTGAGGACAGGGTCGGGAGGAGGGAAAGATAGTAGTGAGGACAGGGTCGGGAGGAGGGAAAGAGGGTGATGGGGACAGTGTTGGGAGGAGGGAAAGAGAGTAGTGAGGACAGGGTCGGGAGGAGGGAAAGAGGGTGATGGGGACAGTGTTGGGAGGAGGGAAAGAGAGTAGTGAGGACAGGGTCGGGAGGAGGGAAAGAGGGTGATGGGGACAGTGTTGGGAGGAAGGAAAGAGGGTGGTGGGGACAGTGTTGGGAGCAGGGAAAGAGAGTAGTGAGGACAGTGTCGGGAGGAGGGAAAGATAGTAGTGAGGACAGGGTCGGGAGGAGGGAAAGAGGGTGATGGGGACAGTGTTGGGAGGAGAGAAAGAGAGTAGTGAGGACAGGGTCGGGGAGGGAAAGAGGGTGATGGGGACAGTGTTGGGAGGAGGGAAAGAGAGTAGTGAGGACAGGGTCGGGAGGAGGGAAAGAGGGTGATGGGGACAGTGTTGGGAGGAGGGAAAGAGAGTAGTGAGGGGACAGGGTCGGGAGGAGGGAAAGAGGGTGATGGGGACAGTGTTGGGAGGAGGGAAAGAGAGTAGTGAGGACAGGGTCGGGAGGAGGGGAAAGAAAAGAGGACAGGGTCGGGAGGAGGGAAAGAGGGTGATGGGGACAGTGTTGGGAGGAGGAAAGAGAGTAGTGAGGACAGGGTTGGGAGGAGGGAAAGAGAGTAGTGAGGACAGGGTCGGACAGAGGAGGGAAAGAGGGTGATGGGGACAGTGTTGGGAGGAGGGAAAGAGAGTAGTGAGGACAGGGTCGGGAGGAGGGAAAGAGGGTGATGGGGACAGTGTTGGGAGGAGGGAAAGTGAGGTGATGGGGGACAGGTTGGGAGGAGGGAAAGAGAGTAGTGAGGACAGGGTCGGGAGGAGGGAAAGAGGGTGATGGGGACAGTGTTGGGAGGAGGGAAAGAGGGTGAGTGGGGGACAGTGTCGGGAGGAGGGAAAGAGGAGTAGTGAGGACAGGGTTGGGAGGAGGGAAAGAGGTAGTGAGGGACAGTGTTGGGAGGAGGGAAAGAGGGTGATGGGGACAGTGGTGGGAGGAGGGAAAGAGAGTAGTGAGGACAGGGTCGGGAGGAGGGAAAGAGGGTGATGGGGACAGTGTTGGGAGGAGGGAAAGAGGGTGATGGGGACAGGGTCGGGAGGAGGGAAAGAGGGTGATGGGGACAGTGTTGGGAGGAGGGAAAGAGAGTAGTGAGGACAGGGTCGGGAGGAGGGAAAGAGAAAAGTGAGGACAGGGTCGGGAGGAGGGAAAGAGGGTGATGGGGACAGTGTTGGGAGGAAGGAAAGAGAGTAGTGAGGACAGGGTCGGGAGGAGGGAAAGATAGTAGTGAGGACAGGGTCGGGAGGAGGGAAAGAGGGTGATGGGGACAGTGTTGGGAGGAGGGAAAGAGAGTAGTGAGGACAGGGTCGGGAGGAGGGAAAGAGGGTGATGGGGACAGTGTTGGGAGGAGGGAAAGAGGGTGATGGGGACAGTGTTGGGAGGAGGGAAAGAGAGTAGTGAGGACAGGGTCGGGAGGAGGGAAAGAGGGTGATGGGGACAGTGTTGGGAGGAGGGAAAGAGGGTGATGGGGACAGTGTCGGGAGGAGGGAAAGAGAGTAGTGAGGACAGGGTCGGGAGGAGGGAAAGATAGTAGTGAGGACAGGATCGGGAGGAGGGAAAGAGGGTGATGGGGACAGTGTTGGGAGGAGGGAAAGAGGGTGATGGGGACAGTGTTGGGAGGAGGGAAAGAGAGTAGTGAGGACAGGGTCGGGAGGAGGGAAAGAGGGTGATGGGGACAGTGTTGGGAGGAGGGAAAGAGAGTAGTGAGGACAGGGTCGGGAGGAGGGAAAGAGGGTGATGGGGACAGTGTTGGGAGGAGGGAAAGAGAGTGTGAGGACAGGGTTGGGAGGAGGGAAAGAGGGTGATGGGGACAGTGTTGGGAGGAGGGAAAGAGGGTGATGGGGACAGGGTAGGGAGGAGGGAAAGAGGGTGATGGGGACAGTGTTGGGAGGAGGGAAAGAGAGTAGTGAGGACAGGGTCGGGAGGAGGGAAAGAGAAAAGTGAGGACAGGGTCGGGAGGAGGGAAAGAGGGTGATGGGGACAGTGTTGGGAGGAAGGAAAGTGAGTAGTGAGGACAGGGTTAGGAGGAGGGAAAGAGAGTAGTGAGGACAGGGTCGGGAGGAGGGAAAGAGGGTGATGGGGACAGTGTTGGGAGGAGGGAAAGAGAGTAGTGAGGACAGGGTCGGGAGGAGGGAAAGAGGACAGTGATGGGGACAGTGTTGGGGAGGAGGGAAAGAGGGTGATGGGGACAGTGTTGGGAGGAGGGAAAGAGAGTAGTGAGGACAGGGTCGGGAGGAGGGAAAGAGGGTGATGGGGACAGTGTTGGGAGGAGGGAAAGAGGGATGGGGACAGTGTTGGGAGGAGGGAAAGAGAGTGTGAGGACAGGGTCGGGAGGAGGGAAAGATAGTAGTGAGGACAGGGTCGGGAGGAGGGAAAGAGGGTGATGGGGACAGTGTTGGGAGGAGGGAAAGAGAGTAGTGAGGACAGGGTCGGGAGGAGGGAAAGGGGTGATGGGGACAGTGTTGGGAGGAGGGAAAGAGAGTAGTGAGGACAGGGTCGGGAGGAGGGAAAGAGGGTGATGGGGACAGTGTTGGGAGGAGGGAAAGAGAGGACAGTGAGGAGGAGGGTCAGGGGAGGAGGGAAAGAGAGTGTGAGGACAGGGTCGGGAGGAGGGAAAGAGGGTGATGGGGACAGTGTTGGGAGGAAGGAAAGTGAGTAGTGAGGACAGGGTTAGGAGGAGGGAAAGAGAGTAGTGAGGACAGGGTCGGGAGGAGGGAAAGAGGGTGATGGGGACAGTGTTGGGAGGAGGGAAAGAGAGTAGTGAGGACAGGGTCGGGAGGAGGGAAAGAGGGTGATGGGGACAGTGTTGGGAGGAGGGAAAGAGGGTGATGGGGACAGTGTTGGGAGGAGGGAAAGAGAGTAGTGAGGACAGGGTCGGGAGGAGGGAAAGAGGGTGATGGGGACAGTGTTGGGAGGAGGGAAAGAGGGTGATGGGGACAGTGTTGGGAGGAGGAAAGAGAGTAGTGAGGACAGGGTCGGGAGGAGGGAAAGATAGGGTGAGTGAGGACAGAGGGTCGTTGAGGAGGGAAAGAGGGTGATGGGGACAGTGTTGGGAGGAGGGAAAGAGAGTAGTGAGGACAGGGTCGGGAGGAGGGAAAGAGGGTGATGGGGACAGTGTTGGGAGGAGGGAAAGAGAGTAGTGAGGACAGGGTCGGGAGGAGGGAAAGAGGGTGATGGGGACAGTGTTGGGAGGAGGGAAAGAGAGTAGTGAGGACAGGGTCGGGAGGAGGGAAAGAGGGTGATGGGGACAGTGTTGGGAGGAGGGAAAGAGAGTAGTGAGGACAGGGTCGGGAGGAGGGGAAGAGAAAAGTGAGGACAGGGTCGGGAGGAGGGAAAGAGGGTGATGGGGACAGTGTTGGGAGGAGGGAAAGAAAGTAGTGAGGACAGGGTGGGGAGGAGGGAAAGATAGTAGTGAGGACAGGGTCGGGAGGAGGGAAAGAGGGTGATGGGGACAGTGTTGGGAGGAGGGAAAGAGGGTAGTGAGGACAGGGTTGGGAGGAGGGAAAGAGGGTGATGGGGACAGTGTTGGGAGGAGGAAAGAGAGTAGTGAGGACAGGGAGGAGGGAAAGAGGGTGATGGGGACAGTGTTGGGAGGAGGGAAAGGAGTAGGAACAGGGTCTGGGAGGAGGGGAAGGGAGGACAGGGTCGGGAGGAGGGAAAGAGGGTGATGGGGACAGTGTTGGGAGGAAGGAAAGTGAGTAGTGAGGACAGGGTTAGGAGGAGGGAAAGAGAGTAGTGAGGACAGGGTCGGGAGGAGGGAAAGAGGGTGATGGGGACAGTGTTGGGAGGAGGGAAAGAGGTAGATGAGGGACAGGTTGGGAGGAGGGAAAGAGGGTGGAGGACAGGGTTGGGAGGAGGGAAAGAGGGTGATGGGGACAGTGTTGGGAGGAGGGAAAGAGAGTGATGAGGACAGGGTCGGGAGGAGGGAAAGAGGGTGATGGGGACAGTGTTGGGAGGAGGGAAAGAGGGTGATGTGGGGACAGTGTTGGGAGGAGGGAAAGAGGTGATGGGGACAGTGTTGGGAGGAGGGAAAGAGAGTAGTGAGGACAGGGTCGGGAGGAGGGAAAGAGGGTGATGGGGACAGTGTTGGGAGGAGGGAAAGAGAGTAGTGAGGACAGGGTCGGGAGGAGGGAAAGAGGGTGATGGGGACAGTGTTGGGAGGAGGGAAAGAGAGTAGTGAGGACAGGGTCGGGAGGAGGGAAAGAGGGTGATGGGGACAGTGTTGGGAGGAGGGAAAGAGAGTAGTGAGGACAGGGTCGGGAGGAGGGAAAGAGGGTGATTGGGACAGTGTTGGGAGGAGGGAAAGAGGGTGATGGGGACAGTGTTGGGAGGAGGGAAAGAGAGTAGTGAGGACAGGGTTAGGGAGGAGGGAAAGAGAGTGATGAGGACAGGGTCGGGAGGAGGGAAAGAGGGTGATGGGGACAGTGTTGGGAGGAGGGAAAGAGAGTAGTGAGGACAGGGGTCGGGAGGAGGGAAAGAGGGTGATGGGGACAGTGTTGGGAGGAGGGAAAGAGGGTGATGGGGACAGTGTTGGGAGGAGGGAAAGAGAGTAGTGAGGACAGGGTCGGGAGGAGGGAAAGAGGGTGATGGGGACAGTGTTGGGAGGAGGGAAAGAGGGTGGTGGGGACAGTGTCGGGAGGAGGGAAAGAGAGTAGTGAGGACAGGGTCGGGAGGAGGGAAAGATAGTAGTGAGGACATGATCGAGAGGAGGGAAAGAGGGTGATGGGGACAGTGTTGGGAGGAGGGAAAGAGAGTAGTGAGGACAGGGTCGGGAGGAGGGAAAGAGGGTGATGGGGACAGTGTTGGGAGGAGGGAAAGAGAGTAGTGAGGACAGGGTCGGGAGGAGGGAAAGAGGGTGATGGGGACAGTGTTGGGAGGAGGGAAAGAGAGTAGTGAGGACAGGGTCGGGAGGAGGGAAAGAGGGACAGGGTCGGGGAGATGGGGGGGACAGTGTTGGGAGGAGGGAAAGAGAGTAGTGAGGACAGGGTCGGGAGGAGGGAAAGAGAGTAGTGAGGACAGGGTCGGGAGGAGGGAAAGAGGGTGATGGGGACAGTGTTGGGAGGAGGGAAAGAGGGTGATGGGGACAGTGTTGGGAGGAGGGAAAGAGAGTAGTGAGGACAGGGTCGGGAGGAGGGAAAGAGGGTGATGGGGACAGTGTTGGGAGGAGGGAAAGAGGGTGGTGGGGACAGTGTTGGGAGGAGGGAAAGAGAGTAGTGAGGACAGGGTCGGGAGGAGGGAAAGATAGTGATGAGGACAGGGTCGGGAGGAGGAAAGAGGGTGATGGGGACAGTGTTGGGAGGAGGGAAAGAGAGTAGTGAGGACAGGGTCGGGAGGAGGGAAAGAGGTGATGGGGACAGTGTTGGGAGGAGGGAAAGAGGGTGTGAGGACAGTGTTGGGAGGAGGGAAGAGAGGACAGGGTGAGGGGGACAGTGTTGGGAGGAGGGAAAGAGAGTAGTGAGGACAGGGTCGGGAGGAGGGAAAGAGGGTGATGTTGGGAGGAGGGAAAGAGGGTGATGGGGACAGTGTTGGGAGGAGGGAAAGAGAGTAGTGAGGACAGGGTCGGGAGGAGGGAAAGAGGGTGATGGGGACAGTGTTGGGAGGAGGGAAAGAGGGTGATGGGGACAGTGTTGGGAGGAGGGAAAGAGAGTAGTGAGGACAGGGTCGGGAGGAGGGAAAGATAGTAGTGAGGACAGGGTCGGGAGGAGGGAAAGAGGGTGATGGGGACAGTGTTGGGAGGAGGGAAAGAGAGTAGTGAGGACAGGGTCGGGAGGAGGAAAGAGGAAGTGTTGGGAGAGGGAAAGAGAGATGGGGACAGTGTTGGGAGGAGGAGGGAAACAGGGTCGGGAGGAGGGAAAGAGGGTGATGGGGACAGTGTTGGGAGGAGGGAAAGAGAGTAGTGAGGACAGGGTTGGAGGAGGGAAAGAGGTAGATGAGGACAGGGTCGGGAGGAGGGAAAGAGGGTGATGGGGACAGTGTTGGGAGGAGGGAAAGAGAGTGATGAGGACAGGGTCGGGAGGAGGGAAAGAGGGTGATGGGGACAGTGTTGGGAGGAGGGAAAGAGGGTGATGGGGACAGTGTTGGGAGGAGGGAAAGAGAGTAGTGAGGACAGGGTCGGGAGGAGGGAAAGAGGGTGATGGGGACAGTGTTGGGAGTAGGGAAAGAGAGTAGTGAGGACAGGGTCGGGAGGAGGGAAAGAGAAAAGTGAGGACAGGGTGGGGAGGAGGGAAAGAGGGTGATGGGGACAGTGTTGGGAGGAAGGAAAGTGAGTAGTGAGGACAGGGTTAGGAGGAGGGAAAGAGAGTAGTGAGGACAGGGTCGGGAGGAGGGAAAGAGGGTGATGGGGACAGTGTTGGGAGGAGGGAAAGAGAGTAGTGAGGACAGGGTCGGGAGGAGGGAAAGAGGTGATGGGGACAGTGTTGGGAGGAGGGAAAAGAGAGTGGGAGGAGGAGGGAAAGAGGGTGATGGGGACAGTGTTGGGAGGAGGGAAAGAGAGTAGTGAGGACAGGGTCGGGAGGAGGGAAAGAGGGTGATGGGGACAGTGTTGGGAGGAGGGAAAGAGGGTGATGGGGACAGTGTTGGGAGGAGGGAAAGAGAGTAGTGAGGACAGGGTCGGGAGGAGGGAAAGATAGTAGTGAGGACAGGGTCGGGAGGAGGGAAAGAGGGTGATGGGGACAGTGTTGGGAGGAGGGAAAGAGAGTAGTGAGGACAGGGTCGGGAGGAGGGAAAGAGGGTGATGGGGACAGTGTTGGGAGGAGGGAAAGAGAGTGATGAGGACAGTGTTGGGAGGAGGGAAAGAGAGTGATGGGGACAGTGTTGGGAGGAGGGAAAGAGAGGGTGAGGGGACAGTGTTGGGAGGAGGGAAAGAGGGTGATGGGGACAGTGTTGGGAGGACAGTGTTGGGAGGAGGGAAAGAGAGGTGAGGACAGGGTCGGGAGGAGGGAAAGAGGGTGATGGGGACAGTGTTGGGAGGAGGGAAAGAGAGTAGTGAGGACAGGGTCGGGAGGAGGGAAAGAGGGTGATGGGGACAGTGTTGGGAGGAGGGAAAGAGGGTGATGTGGACAGTGTTGGGAGGAGGGAAAGAGAGGTGATGGGGACAGTGTTGGGAGGAGGGGAAAGAGAGTAGTGAGGACAGGGTCGGGAGGAGGGAAAGAGGGTGATGGGGACAGTGTTGGGAGGAGGGAAAGAGAGTAGTGAGGACAGGGTCGGGAGGAGGGAAAGAGGGTGATGGGGACAGTGTTGGGAGGAGGGAAAGAGGGTGATGGGGACAGTGTTGGGAGGAGGGAAAGAGGGTGATGGGGACAGTGTTGGGAGGAGGGAAAGAGAGTAGTGAGGACAGGGTCGGGAGGAGGGAAAGATAGTGAGGAGGACAGGAAAGGAGGGAAAGAGGGTGATGGGGACAGTGTTGGGAGGAGGACAGTGTTGGGAGTCGGGAGGAAAGAGAGGGTGAGGACAGGTTGGGAGGAGGGAAAGAGAGTAGTGAGGACAGGGTCGGGAGGAGGGAAAGAGGGTGATGGGGACAGTGTTGGGAGGAGGGAAAGAGGGTGATGGGGACAGTGTTGGGAGGAGGGAAAGAGAGTAGTAGTGAGGACAGGGTCGGGAGGAGGGAAAGAGAGTAGTGAGGACAGGGTCGGGAGGAGGGAAAGAGGGTGATGGGGACAGTGTTGGGAGGAGGGAAAGAGAGTAGTGAGGACAGGGTCGGGAGGAGGGAAAGAGGGTGATGGGGACAGTGTTGGGGAGGGGAAAAGAGGGTGATGGGGACAGTGTTGGGAGGAGGGAAAGAGGGTGAGTGAGGACAGGGTCGGGAGGAGGGAAAGAGGGTGATGGGGACAGTGTTGGGAGGAGGGAAAGAGAGTAGGAGGACAGGGTCGGGAGGAGGGAAAGAGGGTGATGGGGACAGTGTTGGGAGGAGGGAAAGAGGGTGATGGGGACAGTGTTGGGAGGAGGGAAAGAGAGTAGGAGGACAGTGTCGGGAGGAGGGAAAGAGAGTGGAGGACAGGGTCGGGAGGAGGGAAAGAGGGTGATGGGGACAGTGTTGGGAGGAGGGAAAGAGAGTAGTGAGGACAGGGTCGGGAGGAGGGAAAGAGGGTGATGAGGACAGGGTCGGGAGGAGGGAAAGAGGGTGATGGGGACAGTGTTGGGAGGAGGGAAAGAGAGTAGTGAGGACAGGGTCGGGAGGAGGGAAAGAGAGTAGTGTTGGGAGGAGGACAGGGTCGGGAGGAAAAGGGGGACAGTGATGGGGACAGTGTTGGGAGGAGGGAAAGAGGTGAGGACAGGGTCGGGAGGAGGGAAAGAGGGTGATGGGGACAGTGTTGGGAGGAGGGAAAGAGTGATGGGACAGTGTTGGGAGGAGAAAGAGAGTGTGAGGACAGGGTCGGGAGGAGGGAAAGAGGGTGATGGGGACAGTGTTGGGAGGAGGGAAAGAGAAAGAGGACAGGGTCGGGAGGAGGGAAAGAGGGGATGGGAGGACAGGGTGTGGGGACAGTGTGGGAGGAGGGAAAGAGGGTGATGGGGACAGTGTTGGGAGGAGGGAAAGAGAGTAGTGAGGACAGGGTCGGGAGGAGGGAAAGAGGGTGATGGGGACAGTGTTGGGAGGAGGGAAAGAGAGTAGTGAGGACAGGGTCGGGAGGAGGGAAAGAGGGTGATGGGGACAGTGTTGGGAGGAGGGAAAGAGGGTGGATGAGACAGTGTCGGGAGGAGGGAAAGAGAGTAGTGAGGACAGGGTCGGGAGGAGGGAAAGATAGTAGTGAGGACAGGGTCGGGAGGAGGGAAAGAGGGTGATGGGGACAGTGTTGGGAGGAGGGAAAGAGAGTAGTGAGGACAGGGTCGGGAGGAGGGAAAGAGGGTGATGGGGACAGTGTTGGGAGGAGGAAAGAGAGTAGTGAGGACAGGGTCGGGAGGAGGGAAAGAGGGTGATGGGGACAGTGTTGGGAGGAGGGAAAGAGAGTAGTGAGGACAGGGTCGGGAGGAGGGAAAGATGGTGATGGGGACAGTGTTGGGAGTAGGGAAAGAGAGTAGTGAGGACAGGGTCGGGAGGAGGGGAAGAGAAAAGTGAGGACAGGGTCGGGAGGAGGGAAAGAGGGTGATGGGGACAGTGTTGGGAGGAGGGAAAGAGAGTAGTGAGGACAGGGTCGGGAGGAGGGAAAGAAGTAGTGAGGACAGGGTCGGGAGGAGGGAAAGAGAGTAGTGAGGACAGGGTCGGGAGGAGGGAAAGAGGGTGATGGGGACAGTGTTGGGAGGAGGGAAAGAGAGTAGTGAGGACAGGGTCGGGAGGAGGGAAAGAGGGTGATGGGGACAGTGTTGGGAGGAGGGAAAGAGGGTGATGGGGACAGTGTTGGGAGGAGGGAAAGAGAGTAGTGAGGACAGGGTCGGGAGGAGGGAAAGAATGGGGACAGTGTTGGGAGGAGGGAAAGAGAGTAGTGGGACAGGGTGTTGGGAGGAGGGAAAGAGGTGATGGGGACAGTGTTGGGAGGAGGGAAAGAGAGTAGTGAGGACAGGGTCGGGAGGAGGGAAAGATAGTAGGGACAGGGAGAGGAGGGAAAGAGGGTGATGGGGACAGTGTTGGGAGGAGGGAAAGAGAGTAGTGAGGACAGGGTCGGGAGGAGGGAAAGAGGGTGATGGAGGGAAAGAGAGTGAGGACAGGGTCGGGAGGAGGGAAAGAGGGTGATGGGGACAGTGTTGGGAGGAGGGAAAGAGAGGACAGGGTCGGGAGGAGGGAAAGATGAGGACAGGGTCGGGAGGAGGGAAAGAGGGTGATGGGGACAGTGTTGGGAGGAGGGAAAGAGAGTAGTGAGGACAGGGTCGGGAGGAGGGAAGAGGAGGGAAAGGAGGAAAGAGGTGATGGGGACAGTGTTGGGAGGAGGGAAAGAGAGTAGTGAGGACAGGGTCGGGAGGAGGGAAAGAGGGTGATGGGGACAGTGTTGGGAGGAGGGAAAGAGGGTGATGGGGACAGTGTTGGGAGGAGGGAAAGAGAGTAGTGAGGACAGGGTCGGGAGGAGGGAAAGAGGGTGATGGGGACAGTGTTGGGAGGAGGGAAAGAGGGTGATGGGGACAGTGTTGGGAGGAGGGAAAGAGAGTAGTGAGGACAGGGTCGGGAGGAGGGAAAGAGGGTGATGGGGACAGTGTTGGGAGGAGGGAAAGAGAGTAGTGAGGACAGGGTCGGGAGGAGGGAAAGAGGGTGATGGGGACAGTGTTGGGAGGAGGGAAAGAGAGTAGTGAGGACAGGGTCGGGAGGAGGGAAAGAGGGTGATGGGGACAGGGTCGGGAGGAGGGAGAAGGAAGGAGGGAAAGAGATGGGGACAGTGTTGGGAGGAGGGAAAGAGAGTAGTGAGGACAGGGTCGGGAGGAGGGAAAGAGGGTGATGGGGACAGTGTTGGGAGGAGGGAAAGAGGGTGATGGGGACAGTGTTGGGAGGAGGGACAGGGTGAGGACAGGGAGGAGGGAAAGAGGGTGATGGGGACAGTGTTGGGAGGAGGGAAAGAGAGTAGTGGGACAGGGTCGGGAGGAGGGAAAGAGGGTGATGAGGGACAGTGTTGGGAGGAGGGAAAGAGGGTGATGGGGACAGTGTTGGGAGGAGGGAAAGAGAGTAGTGAGGACAGGGTCGGGAGGAGGGAAAGATAGTGTGAGGACAGTGTTGGGAGGAGGGAAAGAGGGTGGATGGGGACAGTGTTGGGAGGAGGGAAAGAGAGTAGTGAGGACAGGGTCGGGAGGAGGGAAAGAAGTAGTGAGGACAGGGTCGGGAGAGGGAGGGAAAGAGGGTGATGGGGACAGTGTTGGGAGGAGGGAAAGAGAGTAGTGAGGACAGGGTCGGGAGGAGGGGGACAGTGTTGGGAGGAGGGAAAGAGAGTAGTGAGGACAGTGTCGGGAGGAGGGAAAGAGGGGGTGATGGGGACAGTGTTGGGAGGAGGGAAAGAGGGTGATGGGGACAGTGTTGGGAGGAGGGAAAGAGAGGGTGATGGGGACAGGGTCGGGAGGAGGGAAAGAGAGTAGTGAGGACAGGGTCGGGAGGAGGGAAAGAGGGTGATGGGGACAGTGTTGGGAGGAGGGAAAGAGAGTAGTGAGGACAGGGTCGGGAGGAGGGAAAGAGGGTGATGGGGACAGTGTTGGGAGGAGGGAAAGAGGTGATGGGGACAGTGTTGGGAGGAGGGAAAGAGGACAGTGTTGGGAGGAGGGAAAGAGAGTAGTGAGGACAGGGTCGGGAGGAGGGAAAGAGGGTGATGGGGACAGTGTTGGGAGGAGGAAAGAGAGTAGTGAGGACAGGGTCGGGAGGAGGGAAAGAGGGTGATGGGGACAGTGTTGGGAGGAGGGAAAGAGGGTGATGGGGACAGTGTTGGGAGGAGGAAAAGAAAGAGAGTAGTGAGGACAGGGTCGGGAGGAGGGAAAGATGTAGTGAGGACAGGGTCGGGAGGAGGGAAAGAGGGTGATGGGGACAGTGTTGGGAGGAGGGAAAGAGAGTAGTGAGGACAGGGTCGGGAGGAGGGAAAGAGGGTGATGGGGACAGTGTTGGGAGGAGGGAAAGAGGGTGATGGGGACAGTGTTGGGAGGAGGGAAAGAGAGTGTGAGGACAGGGTCGGGAGGAGGGAAAGATAGTAGTGAGGACAGGGTCGGGAGGAGGGAAAGAGGGTGATGGGGACAGTGTTGGGAGGAGGGAAAGAGAGTAGTGAGGACAGGGTCGGGAGGAGGGAAAGAGGGTGATGGGGACAGTGTTGGGAGGAGGAAAGAGGGTGAGGACAGTGTTGGGAGGAGGGAAAGAGAGTAGTGAGGACAGGGTCGGGAGGAGGGAAAGAGGGTGATGGGGACAGTGTTGGGAGGAGGGAAAGAGAGTAGTGAGGACAGGGTTGGGAGGAGGGAAAGAGGGTGATGGGGACAGTGTTGGGAGGAGGGAAAGAGGGTGATGGGGACAGTGTTGGGAGGAGGGAAAGAGAGTTGTGAGGACAGGGTCGGGAGGAGGGAAAGAGAACAGTGTTGGGAGGAGGGAAAGAGGGTGATGGGGACAGTGTTGGGAGGAGGGAAAGAGAGTAGTGAGGACAGGGTCGGGAGGAGGGAAAGAGGGTGATGGGGACAGTGTTGGGAGGAGGGAAAGAGGGTGATGGGGACAGTGTTGGGAGGAGGGAAAGAGAGTAGTGAGGACAGGGTTGGGAGGAGGGAAAGATAGTAGTGAGGACAGGGGTCGGGAGGAGGGAAAGAGGGTGATGGGGACAGTGTTGGGAGGAGGGAAAGAGAGTAGTGAGGACAGGGTCGGGAGGAGGGAAAGAGGGTGATGGGGACAGTGTTGGGAGGAGGGAAAGAGAGTAGTGAGGACAGTGGTGGGAGGAGGGAAGAGAGGTGAGTGAGGACAGGGTGGGAGGAGGGAAAGAGGGTGATGGGGACAGTGTTGGGAGGAGGGAAAGAGGGTGATGGGGACAGTGTTGGGAGGAGGGAAAGAGAGTAGTGAGGGGACAGGTTGGGAGGAGGAAAGAGGGTGATGAGGACAGGGTTGGGAGGAGGGAAAGAGGGTGGGGACAGTGTTGGGAGGAGGGAAAGAGGTGTGGGGACAGGGTCGGGAGGAGGGAAAGAGGGTGATGGGGACAGTGTTGGGAGGAGGGAAAGGATGGGGACAGTGTTGGGAGGAGGGAAAGAGGTGATGGGGACAGTGTTGATGGGGACAGGGGGAGGAGGGAAAGAGAGTAGAGGACAGGGTCGGGAGGAGGGAAAGAGGGTGATGGGGACAGTGTTGGGAGGAGGGAAAGAGAGTAGTGAGGACAGGGTCGGGAGGAGGGAAAGAGGGATGACAGTGAGGACAGGTGATGGGGACAGTGTTGGGGACAGGTTGGGAGGAGGAAAGAGGTGTAGTGAGGACAGTGTCGGGAGGAGGGAAAGAGAGTAGTGAGGACAGGGTCGGGAGGAGGGAAAGATAGTAGTGAGGACAGGGTCGGGAGGAGGGAAAGAGGGTGATGGGGACAGTGTTGGGAGGAGGGAAAGAGAGTAGTGAGGACAGGGTCGGGAGGAGGGAAAGAGGGTGATGGGGACAGTGTTGGGAGGAGGGAAAGAGAGTAGTGAGGACAGGGTCGGGAGGAGGGAAAGAGGGTGATGGGGACAGTGTTGGGAGGAGGGAAAGAGAGTGTTGGGAGTGAGGACAGGGTCGGGAGGAGGGAAAGGGAAGGGGACAGGGTCGGGAGGAGGAAAGAGGTGTTGGGAGGAGGGAAAGAATGGGGACAGTGTTGGGAGGAGGAAAGAGAGTGTGAGGACAGTGTTGGGAGGAGGGAAAAGAGAGTAGTGAGGACAGGGTCGGGAGGAGGGAAAGAGGGTGATGGGGACAGTGTTGGGAGGAGGGAAAGAGGGTGATGGGGACAGTGTTGGGAGGAGGGAAAGAGAGTGAGTGAGGACAGGGTCGGGAGGAGGGAAAGAGGAAAGAGGAGGAGGAAAGAGGTGTGGGACAGTGTTGGGAGGAGGGAAAGAGAGTAGTGAGGACAGGGTCGGGAGGAGGGAAAGATAGGTGATGGGGACAGTGTTGGGAGGAGGGAAAGAGAGTAGTGAGGACAGGGTCGGGAGGAGGGAAAGAGAGTAGGAGGACAGGGTCGGGAGGAGGGAAAGAGGGTGATGGGGACAGTGTTGGGAGGAGGGAAAGAGAGTAGTGAGGACAGGGTCGGGAGGAGGGAAAGATGGTGATGGGGACAGTGTTGGGAGGAGGGAAAGAGGGTGATGGGGACAGTGTTGGGAGGAGGGAAAGAGAGTAGTGAGGACAGGGTCGGGAGGAGGGAAAGAGGGTGATGGGGACAGTGTTGGGAGGAGGGAAAGAGAGTAGTGAGGACAGGGTCGGGAGGAGGGAAAGAGGGTGATGGGGACAGTGTTGGGAGGAGGGAAAGAGGGTGATGGGGACAGTGTTGGGAGGAGGGAAAGAGAGTAGTGAGGACAGGGTCGGGAGGAGGGAAGAAGTAGTGAGGACAGTGGGAGGAGGGAAAGAGGGTGATGGGGACAGTGTTGGGAGGAGGGAAAGAGGTGAGGAGGACAGGGTTGGGAGGAGGGAAAGAGGGTGATGGGGACAGTGTTGGGAGGAGGGAAAGAGGGTATGGGGACAGTGTTGGGAGGAGGGAAAGAGAGGTAGATGAGGACAGTGTTGGGAGGAGGGAAAGAGGGTGATGGGGACAGTGTTGGGAGGAGGGAAAGAGAGTAGTGAGGACAGGGTCGGGAGGAGGGAAAGAGGAAAGAGGGTGATGGGGACAGTGTTGGGAGGAGGGAAAGAGAGTAGTGAGGACAGGGTCGGGAGGAGGGAAAGAGGGTGATGGGGACAGTGTTGGGAGGAGGGAAAGAGAGTAGTAGTGAGGACAGGGTGGGAGGAGGGAAAGAGGGTGATGGGGACAGTGTTGGGAGGAGGGAAAGAGAGTAGTGAGGACAGGGTCGGGAGGAGGGAAAGAGGGGACAGTGTTGGGAGGACAGGGTGGGGGAGGAGGGAAAGAGGGTGATGGGGACAGTGTTGGGAGGAAGGAAAGAGAGTAGTGAGGACAGGGTCGGGAGGAGGGAAAGAGGTAGTGAGGACAGGGTCGGGAGGAGGGAAAGAGGTGATGGGGACAGTGTTGGGAGGAGGGAAGAGGGAGTGAGGACAGGGTCGGGAGGAGGGAAAGAGGGTGATGGGGACAGTGTTGGGAGGAGGGAAAGAGAGTAGTGAGGACAGGGTCGGGAGGAGGGAAAGAGGGTGATGGGGACAGTGTTGGAGGAGGGAAAGAGGGTGATGGGGACAGTGTTGGGAGGGAGGGAAAGAGGGAAAGGAGGACAGGGTTGGGAGGAGGGAAAGAAGAGTGATGGGGACAGTGTTGGGAGGAGGGAAAGAGGGTGATGGGGACAGTGTTGGGAGGAGGGAAAGAGAGTAGTGAGGACAGGGTCGGGAGGAGGGAAAGAGAGTAGTGAGGACAGGGTCGGGAGGAGGGAAAGAGGGTGATGGGGACAGTGTTGGGAGGAGGAAAGAGAGTAGTGAGGACAGGGTCGGGAGGAGGGAAAGAGGGTGATGGGGACAGTGTTGGGAGGAGGGAAAGAGAGTAGTGAGGACAGGATCGGGAGGAGGGAAAGAGGGTGATGGGGACAGTGTTGGGAGGAGGGAAAGAGAGTGAGTGAGGACAGTGTTGGGAGGAGGGAAAGAGTGAGTGGGGACAGTGTTGGGAGGAGAGGAAAGGAGGGAAAGAGGTGATGGGGACAGTGTTGGGAGGAGGGAAAGAGAGTAGTGAGGACAGGGTCGGGAGGAGGGAAAGAGAGTAGTGAGGACAGGGTCGGGAGGAGGAAAAGAGGGTGATGGGGACAGTGTTGGGAGGAGGGAAAGAGAGTAGTGAGGACAGGGTCGGGAGGAGGGAAAGAGGGTGATGGGGACAGTGTTGGGAGGAGGGAAAGAGAGTAGTGAGGACAGGGTCGGGAGGAGGGAAAGAGGGTGATGGGGACAGTGTTGGGAGGAGGGAAAGAGAGTAGTGAGGACAGGGTCGGGAGGAGGAAAGAGGGTGAGGGGACAGTGTTGGGACAGGGTCGGAAAGAGGGTGATGGGGACAGTGTTGGGAGGAGGGAAAGAGAGTAGTGAGGACAGGGTCGGGAGGAGGGAAAGATGGTGATGGGGACAGTGTTGGGAGGAGGGAAAGAGTAGTGACAGGGTTGGGAGGAGGGGACAGGGTTGGGAGGAGGGAAAGAATGGGGACAGTGTTGGGAGGAGGGAAAGAGAGTAGTGAGGACAGGGTCGGGAGGAGGGAAAGAGGGTGATGGGGACAGTGTTGGGAGGAGGGAAAGAGAGTAGTGAGGACAGGGTCGGGAGGAGGGAAAGAGAGTGATGAGGACAGTGTTGGGAGGAGGGAAAGAGGGTGATGGGGACAGTGTTGGGAGGAGGGAAAGAGAGTAGTGTGAGGACAGGGTCGGGAGGAGGGAAAGAGGTGATGGGGACAGTGTTGGGAGGAGGGAAAGAGGGTGATGGGGACAGTGTTGGGAGGAGGGAAAAGAGAGTAGTGAGGACAGGGTCGGGAGGAGGGAAAGAGAGTAGTGAGGACAGGGTCGGGAGGAGGGAAAGAGGGTGATGGGGACAGTGTTGGGAGGAGGAAAGAGAGTAGTGAGGACAGGGTCGGGAGGAGGGAAAGAGGTGATGGGGACAGTGTTGGGAGGAGGGAAAAAGAGGAGGGAAAGAGGGTCAGGGGGAGGAGGGAAAGAGGTGATGGGGACAGTGTTGGGAGGAGGGAAAGAGAGTAGTGAGGACAGGGTCGGGAGGAGGGAAAGAGGGTGATGGGGACAGTGTTGGGAGGAGGGAAAGAGGGTGAGGGGACAGGGTCGGGAGGAGGGAAAGATAGTAGTGAGGACAGGGTCGGGAGGAGGGAAAGAGGGTGATGGGGACAGTGTTGGGAGGAGGGAAAGAGGGTGAGTGAGGACAGGGTCGGGAGGAGGGAAAGAGGGTGATGGGGACAGTGTTGGGAGGAGGGAAAGAGGGTGATGGGGACAGTGTTGGGAGGAGGGGAAAGAGAGTAGGGACAGGGTCGGGAGGAGGGAAAGAGGGTGATGGGGACAGTGTTGGGAGGAGGGAAAGAGAGTAGTGAGGACAGGGTCGGGAGGAGGGAAAGAGGGTGATGGGGACAGTGTTGGGAGGAGGGAAAGAGGGTGATGGGGACAGTGTTGGGAGGAGGGAAAGAGAGTAGTGAGGACAGGGTCGGGAGGAGGGAAAGAGAGTAGTGAGGACAGGGTCGGGAGGAGGGAAAGAGGGTGATGGGGACAGTGTTGGGAGGAGGGAAAGAGAGTAGTGAGGACAGGGTGGGAGGAGGGAAAGAGGGTGATGGGGACAGTGTTGGGAGGAGGGAAAGAGTAGTGAGGACAGGGTCGGGAGGAGGGAAAGAGGGTTGGGAGGAGGGAAAGAGGGTGATGGGGACAGTGTTGGGAGGAGGGAAAGAGGGTGATGGGGACAGTGGTCGGGAGGAGGGAAAGAGGGTGATGGGGACAGTGTTGGGAGGAGGGAAAGAGAGTGATGAGGACAGGGTCGGGAGGGAAAGGAGGAGGACAGGGTCGGGAGGAAAGAGGGTGATGGGGACAGTGTTGGGAGGAGGGAAAGAGAGAGGACAGGGTGGACAGGGTCGGGAGGAGGGAAAGAGGGTGATGGGGACAGTGTTGGGAGGAGGGAAAGAGAGTAGTGAGGACAGGGTCGGGAGGAGGGAAAGAGGGTGATGGGGACAGTGTTGGGAGGAGGGAAGAGGGTGATGAGGACAGTGTTGGGAGGAGGGAAAGAGAGTAGTGAGGACAGGGTCGGGAGGAGGGAAAGAGGGTGAGGGGACAGTGTTGGGAGGAGACAGTGTTGGGAGGAGGGAAAGAGGGTGATGGGGACAGGGTCGGGAGGAGGGAAAGAGGGTGATGGGGACAGTGTTGGGAGGAGGGAAAGAGGGTGATGGGGACAGTGTTGGGAGGAGGGAAAGAGAGTGATGAGGACAGGGTCGGGAGGAGGGAAAGAGGGTGAGGGGACAGGTTGGGGAGGAGGGAAAGAGGTGATGGGGACAGTGTTGGGAGGGGAAAGAGGAAATGAGGACAGGGTCGGGAGGAGGAAAGAGGTGATGGGGACAGTGTTGGGAGGAGGGAAAGAGAGTAGTGAGGACAGGGTCGGGAGGAGGGAAAGAGGGTGATGGGGACAGTGTTGGGATGGGGACAGTGTTGGGAGGGGGAAAGAGAGTGAGTGGGACAGTGGGAGGGGAGGAGGGAAAGAGAGTAGTGAGGACAGGGTCGGGAGGAGGGAAAGAGAGAGTAGTGAGGACAGGGTCGGGAGGAGGGAAAGAGGGTGATGGGGACAGTGTTGGGAGGAGGGAAAGAGAGTAGTGAGGACAGGGTCGGGAGGAGGGAAAGAGGGTGATGGGGACAGTGTTGGGAGGAGGGAAAGAGAGTAGTGAGGACAGGGTCGGGAGGAGGGGAAGAGAAAAGTGAGGACAGGGTCGGGAGGAGGAAAGAGGGTGGGAGGGGGACAGTGTTGGGAGGAGGGAAAGAGAGTAGTGAGGACAGGGTCGGGAGGAGGGAAAGAGAGTAGTGAGGACAGGGTCGGGAGGAGGGAAAGAGGGTGATGGGGACAGTGTTGGGAGGAGGGAAAGAGAGTAGTGAGGACAGGGTCGGGAGGAGGGAAAGAGGGTGATGGGGACAGTGTTGGGAGGAGGGAAAGAGAGTGTGAGGACAGGGTCGGGAGGAGGGAAAGAGGGTGATGGGGACAGTGTTGGGAGGAGGGAAAGAGGGTGATGGGGACAGTGTTGGGAGGAAGGAAAGAGAGTGTGAGGACAGTGTTGGGAGGAGGGAAAGAGAGAGTAGTGAGGACAGGGTCGGGAGGAGGGAAAGACAGTGTTGGGACAGGGTCGGGAGGAGGGAAAGAGGTGATGGGGACAGTGTTGGGAGGAGGGAAAGAGGGTGAGTGTGAGGACAGGGTCGGGAGGAGGGAAAGAGGTAGTGAGGACAGTGTCGGGAGGAGGGAAAGAGGGTGATGGGGACAGTGTTGGGAGGAGGGAAAGAGAGTAGTGAGGACAGGGTCGGGAGGAGGGAAAGAGGGTGATGGGGACAGTGTTGGGAGGAAGGAAAGAGAGTAGTGAGGACAGTGTCGGGAGGAGGGAAAGAGAGTAGTGAGGACAGGGTCGGGAGGAGGGAAAGAGGGTGATGGGGACAGTGTTGGGAGGAGGGAAAGAGAGTAGTGAGGACAGGGTCGGGAGGAGGGAAAGAGGGTGATGGGGACAGTGTTGGGAGGAGGGAAAGAGGGTGATGGGGACAGTGTTGGGAGGAGGGAAAGAGAGTAGTGAGGACAGGGTCGGGAGGAGGGAAAGAGGGTGATGGGGACAGTGTTGGGAGGAGGGAAAGAGAGTAGTGAGGACAGGGTCGGGAGGAGGGAAAGAGGGTGATGGGGACAGTGTTGGGAGGAGGGAAAGAGAGTGATGGGACAGTGTCGGGAGGAGGGAAAGGGAAAGAGGAGGGAAAGAGAGTGTGAGGACAGGGTCGGGAGGAGGGAAAGAGGGTGATGGGGACAGTGTTGGGAGGAGGGAAAGAGAGTAGTGAGGACAGGGTCGGGAGGAGGGAAAGAGAGTAGTGAGGACAGGGTCGGGAGGAGGGAAAGAGGGTGATGGGGACAGTGTTGGGAGGAGGGAAAGAGAGTAGTGAGGACAGGGTGAGGAGGGAAAGAGGTAGTGAGGACAGGGTCGGGAGGAGGGAAAGAGGGTGATGGGGACAGTGTTGGGAGGAGGGAAAGAGAGTAGTGAGGACAGGGTCGGGAGGAGGGAAAGGGGTGATGGGGACAGTGATGGGGACAGGTTGGGAGGGGAGGGAAAGAGGTGATGGGGACAGGGTGTTGGGAGGAGGGAAAGAGGGTGATGGGGACAGTGTTGGGAGGAGGGAAAGAGAGTGAGGAGGACAGGGTCGGGAGGAGGGAAAGAGAGTAGTGGGGACAGTGTTGGGAGGAGGGAAAGAGGGTGATGGGGACAGTGTTGGGAGGAGGGAAAGAGAGTAGTGAGGACAGGGTCGGGAGGAGGGAAAGATGGGGACAGTGTTGGGAGTGAGGGGACAGTGGTCGGGAGGAGGGAAAGAGGGTGATGGGGACAGTGTTGGGAGGAGGGAAAGAGAGTAGTGAGGACAGGGTCGGGAGGAGGGAAAGAGGGTGATGGGGACAGTGTTGAGGAGGGAAGAGGTTGGGGACAGGTCGGGAGGAGGGAAAGAGAGTAGTGAGGACAGGGTCGGGAGGAGGGAAAGAGGGTGACAGTGATGGGGGGGACAGTGTTGGGAGGAGGGAAAGAGAGTAGTGAGGACAGGGTCGGGAGGAGGGAAAGAGGGTGATGGGGACAGTGTTGGGAGGAGGGAAAGAGGGTGAGTGGGGACAGTGTTGGGAGAGAGGGAAAGAGAGTAGTGAGGACAGGGTCGGGAGGAGGGAAAGAGGGTGATGGGGACAGTGTTGGGAGGAGGGAAAGAGAGTAGTGAGGACAGGGTCGGGAGGAGGGAAAGAGAGTAGTGAGGACAGGGTCGGGAGGAGGGAAAGAGATGGGGACAGTGTTGGGAGGAGGGAAAGAGGGTGTGATGGGGAAAGGTGTTGGGAGGAGGGAAAGAGGGTGATGGGGACAGTGTTGGGAGGAGGGAAAGAGAGGAGTGAGGACAGTGTCGGGAGGAGGGAAAGAGGGTGAGGGGACAGTGTTGGGAGGAGGGAAAGAGGGTGATGGGGACAGTGTTGGGAGGAGGAAAGAGAGTAGTGAGGACAGGGTCGGGAGGAGGGAAAGAGGGTGATGTAGTGAGGACAGGGTCGGGAGGAGGGAAAGAGGAAGTGTTGGGAGGAGGGAAAGAGAGTAGTGAGGACAGGGTCGGGAGGAGGGAAAGAGGGTGATGGGGACAGTGTTGGGAGGAGGGAAAGAGAGTAGTGAGGACAGGGTCGGGAGGAGGAAAAGAGGGTGATGGGGACAGTGTCGGGAGGAGGGAAAGAGGGTGATGGGGACAGTGTTGGGAGGAGGGAAAGAGAGACAGTAGTGAGGACAGGGTCGGGAGGAGGGAAAGAGAGTAGTGAGGAGGACAGGGTTGGGAGGAGGGAAAGAGGGTGATGGGGACAGTGTTGGGAGGAGGGAAAGAGAGTAGTGAGGACAGGGTCGGGAGGAGGGAAAGAGGGTGATGGGGACAGTGTTGGGAGGAGGGAAAGAGGGAACAGTGTTGGGAGGAGGGAAAGAGTAGTGAGGACAGGGTCGGGAGGAGGGAAAGAGGGTGATGGGGACAGTGTTGGGAGGAGGGAAAGAGAGTAGTGAGGACAGGGTGGGAGGAGGGAAAGAGGGTGATGGGGACAGGGTTGGGAGGAGGGAAAGAGGGTGATGGGGACAGTGTTGGGAGGAGGGAAAGAGAGTGATGAGGACAGGGTTGGGAGGAGGGAAAGAGGGTGATGGGGACAGTGTTGGGAGGAGGGAAAGAGGGTGATGGGGACAGGGTGTTGGGAGGAGGGAAAGAGGGTGATGGGGACAGTGTTGGGAGGAGGGAAAGAGGTAGATGAACAGTGTCGGGAGGAGGGAAAGAGGGTAGTGAGGACAGGGTCGGGAGGAGGGAAAGAGGGTGATGGGGACAGTGTTGGGAGGAGGGAAAGAAAGTAGTGAGGACAGGGTCGGGAGGAGGGAAAGATAGTAGTGGGACAGGGTCGGGAGGAGGGGAAAGAGGGTGATGGGGACAGTGTTGGGAGGAGGGAAAGAGAGTAGTGAGGACAGGGTCGGGAGGAGGGAAAGAGGGTGATGGGGACAGTGTTGGGAGGAGGGAAAGAGAGTAGTGGGAGGGGACAGGGTCGGGGAGGAGGGAAAGAGGGTGATGGGGACAGTGTTGGGAGGAGGAAAGAAAAGTAGTGAGGACAGGGTGGGAGGAGGGAAAGAGTGATGGGGACAGTGTTGGGAGGAGGGAAAGAGAGTAGTGAGGACAGGGTCGGGAGGAGGGAAAGAGGGTGATGGGGACAGTGTTGGGAGGAGGGAAAGAGGTGATGGGGACAGTGTTGGGAGGAGGGAAAGAGAGTGAGTGGAGGACAGGGTCGGGAGGAGGGAAAGAGGGTGATGGGGACAGTGTTGGGAGGAGGGAAAGAGGGTAGTGAGGACAGTGTTGGGAGGAGGGAAAGAGGGTGATGGGGACAGGGTCAGGAGGAGGGAAAGAGGGTGATGGGGACAGTGTTGGGAGGAGGGAAAGAGAGTAGTGAGGACAGGGTCGGGAGGAGGGAAAGAGGTGATGGGGACAGTGTTGGGAGGAGGGAAAGAGGGTGATGGGGACAGTGTTGGGAGGAGGGAAAGAGAGTAGTGAGGACAGGGTCGGGAGGAGGGAAAGAGGGTGATGGGGACAGTGTTGGGAGGAGGAAAGAGAGTAGTGAGGACAGGGTCGGGAGGAGGGAAAGAGGGTGATGGGGACAGTGTTGGGAGGAGGGAAAGAGAGTAGTGAGGACAGGGTCGGGAGGAGGGAAAGAGGGTGATGGGGACAGTGTTGGGAGGAGGAAAAGAGAGTAGTGAGGACAGGGTCGGGAGGAGGGAAAGAGGGTGAACAGTGTTGGGAGGAAGGAAGGAAAGAGGGTGTGAGGGACAGTGTTGGGAGGAGGGAAAGAGGGTGATGAGGACAGTGTTGGGAGGAGGGAAAGATAGTAGTGAGGACAGGGTCGGGAGGAGGGAAAGAGGGTGATGGGGACAGTGTTGGGAGGAGGGAAAGAGAGTAGTGAGGACAGGGTCGGGAGGAGGGAAAGAGGGTAGTGGGGACAGGGTCGGGAGGAGGGAAAGAGGGTGATGGGGACAGTGTTGGGAGGAGGGAAAGAGAGTAGTGAGGACAGGGTCAGGGGGAGGAGGGAAAGAGGGTGATGGGGACAGTGTTGGGAGGAGGGAAAGAGGGTAGTGAGGACAGGGTTGGGAGGAAAGAGAGGGAAAGAGGGTGAGGGGACAGGGACAGGGTTGGGAGGAGGGAAAGAGAGTAGTGAGGACAGGGTCGGGAGGAGGGAAAGAGACAGTGTTGGGAGGAGGGAAAGAGAGTAGTGAGGACAGGGTCGGGAGGAGGGAAAGATAGTGATGGGGACAGTCGGGAGGAGGGAAAGAGGGTGATGGGGACAGTGTTGGGAGGAGGGAAAGAGAGTAGTGAGGACAGGGTCGGGAGGAGGGAAAGAGGGTGATGGGGACAGTGTTGGGAGGAGGGAAAGAGAGTAGTGAGGACAGGGTCGGGAGGAGGGAAAGAGGGTGATGGGGACAGTGTTGGGAGGAGGGAAAGAGGGTGATGGGGACAGTGTTGGGAGGAAGGAAAGAGAGTAGTGAGGACAGGGTCGGGAGGAGGGAAAGAGGGTGATGGGGACAGTGTTGGGAGGAGGGAAAGAGAGTAGTGAGGACAGGGTCGGGAGGAGGGACAGTGTTGGGAAGAAAGGGGTGATTGTTGGACAGTGTCGGGAGGAGGGAAAGATGATAGGGACAGTGTTGGGAGGAGGGAAAGAGGTAGTGAGGACAGGGTCGGGAGGAGGGAAAGAGAGTAGTGAGGACAGGGTCGGGAGGAGGGAAAGAGGGTGATGGGGACAGTGTTGGGAGGAGGGAAAGAGAGTAGTGAGGACAGGGTCAGGAGGAGGGAAAGAGGGTGATGGGGACAGTGTTGGGAGGAGGGAAAGAGGTGATGGGGACAGTGTTGGGAGGAGGGAAAGAGAGTGAGGAGGACAGGGTCGGGAGGAGGGAAAGAGGTGATGGGGACAGTGTTGGGAGGAGGGAAAGAGGGTGATGGGGACAGTATTGGGAGGAGGGAAAGAGAGTAGTGAGGACAGGGTCGGGAGGAGGGAAAGAGGGTGATGGGGACAGTGTTGGGAGGAGGGAAAGAGAGTAGTGAGGACAGGGTTGGGAGGAGGGAAAGAGGGTGATGGGGACCAGTGTTGGGAGGTAGGGAAAGAGAGTAGTGAGGACAGGATCGGGAGTAGGGAAAGAGGGTGATGGGGACAGTGTTGGGAGGAGGGAAAGAGAGTAGTGAGGACAGAGTCGGGAGGAGGGAAAGAGAAAAGTGAGGACAGGGTCGGGAGGAGGGAAAGAGGGTGGTGGGGACACAACCCATTATGTCCTCCTCCCAGGACAGAACCTTGGGAGTGAGGAGGAAAGGGACAACACCCTGTTGGGAGGAGGGAACTAACATGAGGACAGGCGGAGGGCCCGTTCCTGGGGTTCATGTCTACAACAAAGAGGGTGATGGGGACAGTGTTGGGAGGAGGGAGAGGGTGATGGGGACAGTGTTGGGAGGACAGAAGCGAGGCAGGTCCTAATCCAGGCACTTGTCATCTCAAGGAGGAAACTGCAACTCGCTGTTGGCTGGGCTCAGTGTTGTGCCATTAAACAGGGTGGGAGGAGGGAAGGAGGGTGATGGGGACAGTGTTGGGAGGAGGGAACTCATCCAGAGCCGAGGGGTGTTCAACCTTCCCAAGAGTCACCCCGGTGGCTAGTGTGAGGAGGAAAGGATCCGCTAGGGTGCTTGGGAGCTGTGAGGGGAACGAGAGTACCTCCAGGATCAGGCCCTACACCCAAACAAGGGACTGACAGTGTTGGGACCACTGAGGAAGGTTCCCGTCAGCCCAGTCAAAACTGTTCGCTGGGCCCCCAATGGTGGAACAAACTCCCTGGGAGGACAGGGAGTCAATCACCACCTTCCGGAGACACCTGAAACCCCACCTCTTTAAGGAATACCTAGGATAGGGGATAAAGAATCCCTCTCACCCCCTCCCCTGAAAAGATTTAGATGCACTACTGTTCCACTGGAGGTCATAAGGGAATGCACCAATTTGGTAAGTCGGGATAAGAGCGTCTGCTAAATGGACAGTGTTGGGAGGAAGGAAAGAGAGTGAGTGAGGACAGTGTCGGGAGGAGGAAAGAGAGGGGAGTGAGGAAAGAGGTAGTGAGGGAGGAGGGAAAGATAGTAGTGAGGACAGGGTCGGGAGGAGGGAAAGAGGGTGATGGGGACAGTGTTGGGAGGAGGGAAAGAGAGTAGTGAGGACAGGGTCGGGAGGAGGGAAAGAGGGTGATGGGGACAGTGTTGGGAGGAGGGAAAGAGGGTGATGGGGACAGTGTTGGGAGGAGGGAAAGAGAGTAGTGAGGACAGGGTCGGGAGGAGGGAAAGAGGGTGGTGGGGACAGTGTTGGGAGGAGGGAAAGAAAGTAGTGAGGACAGGGTCGGGAGGAGGGAAAGATAGTAGTGAGGACAGGGTCGGGAGGAGGGAAAGAGGGTGATGGGGACAGTGTTGGGAGGAGGGAAAGAGAGTAGTGAGGACAGGGTCGGGAGGAGGGAAAGAGGGTGATGGGGACAGTGTTGGGAGGAGGGAAAGAGAGTAGTGAGGACAGGGTCGGGAGGAGGGAAAGAGGGTGATGGGGACAGTGTTGGGAGGAGGGAAAGAGGGTGATGGGGACAGTGTTGGGAGGGAGGGTCAGGGAGGAGGGGAAAGAGGGTGATGGGGACAGTGTTGGGAGGAGGGAAAGAGAGTAGTGAGGACAGGGTCGGGAGGAGGGAAAGAGGGTGATGGGGACAGTGTTGGGAGGAGGGAAAGAGGGTGATGGGGACAGTGTTGGGAGGAGGGAAAGAGAGTGGAGGACAGGGTCGGGAGGAGGGAAAGAGAGTAGTGAGGACAGGGTCGGGAGGAGGGAAAGAGGGTGATGGGGACAGTGTTGGGAGGAGGGAAAGAGAGTAGTGATGGACAGGGTCAGGAGAAGGGAAAGAGGGTGATGGGGACAGTGTTGGGAGGAGGGAAAGAGGGTGATGGGGACAGTGTTGGGAGGAGGGAAAGAGAGTAGTGAGGACAGGGTCGGGAGGAGGGAAAGAGGGTGATGGGGACAGTGTTGGGAGGAGGGAAAGAGGGTGATGGGGACAGTATTGGGAGGAGGGAAAGAGAGTAGTGAGGACAGGGTCGGGAGGAGGGAAAGAGGGTGATGGGGACAGTGTTGGGAGGAGGGAAAGAGAGTAGTGAGGACAGGGTTGGGAGGAGGGAAAGAGGGTGATGGGGCCAGTGTTGGGAGGAGGGAAAGAGAGTAGTGAGGACAGGATCGGGAGGGGAAAGAGGGTGATGGGGACAGTGTTGGGAGGAGGGAAAGAGAGTAGTGAGGACAGAGTCGGGAGTAGGGAAAGACAAAAGTGAGGACAGGGTCGGGAGGAGGGAAAGAGGGTGGTGGGGACAGTGTTGGGAGGAAGGAAAGAGAGTAGTGAGGACAGTGTCGGGAGGAGGAAAAGAGAGTAGTGAGGACAGGGTCGGGAGGAGGGAAAGATAGTAGTGAGGACAGGGTCGGGAGGAGGGAAAGAGGGTGATGGGGACAGTGTTGGGAGGAGGGAAAGAGAGTAGTGAGGACAGGGTCGGGAGGAGGGAAAGAGGGTGATGGGGACAGTGTTGGGAGGAGGGAAAGAGGGTGATGGGGACAGGGTCGGGAGGAGGGAAAGAGGGTGATGGGGACAGTGTTGGGAGGAGGAAAGAGGGTGATGGGGACAGTGTTGGGAGGAGGAGGGAAAGAGAGTAGTGAGGACAGGGTCGGGAGGAGGGAAAGAGGGTGATGGGGACAGTGTTGGGAGGAGGGAAAGAGAGTAGTGAGGACAGGGTCGGGAGGAGGGAAAGAGGGTGATGGGGACAGTGTTGGGAGGAGGGAAAGAGGGTGATGGGGACAGTGTTGGGAGGAAGGAAAGAGAGTAGTGAGGACAGGGTCGGGAGGAGGGAAAGAGGGTGATGGGGACAGTGTTGGGAGGAGGGAAAGAGAGTAGTGAGGACAGGGTCGGGAGGAGGGAAAGAAGGTGATTCGGACAGTGTCGGGAGGAGGGAAAGAGGGTGATGGGGACAGTGTTGGGAGTAGGGAAAGAGAGTAGTGAGGACAGGGTCGGGAGGAGGGAAAGAGGGTGGTGGGGACAGTGTTGGGAGGAGGGAAAGAAAGTAGTGAGGACAGGGTCGGGAGGAGGGAAAGATAGTAGTGAGGACAGGGTCGAGAGGAGGGAAAGAGGGTGATGGGGACAGTGTTGGGAGGAGGGAAAGAGAGTAGTGAGGACAGGGTCGGGAGGAGGGAAAGAGGGTGATGGGGACAGTGTTGGGAGGAGGGAAAGAGAGTAGTGAGGACAGGGTCGGGAGGAGGGAAAGAGGTTGATGGGGACAGTGTTGGGAGGAGGGAAAGAGAGTACTGAGGACAGGGTCGGGAGGAGGGAAAGAGGGTGATGGGGACAGTGTTGGGAGGAGGGAAAGAGGGTGGTGGGGACAGTGTTGGGAGGAGGGAAAGAGGGTGATGGGGACAGTGTTGGGAGGAGGGAAAGAGGGTGGTGGGGACAGTGTTGGGAGGAGGGAAAGAGAGTAGTGAGGACAGGGTCGGGAGGAGGGAAAGAGAGTAGTGAGGACAGGGTCGGGAGGAGGGAAAGAGGGTGATGGGGACAGTGTTGGGAGGAGGGAAAGAGAGTAGTGAGGACAGGGTCGGGAGGAGGGAAAGAGGGTGATGGGGACAGTGTTGGGAGGAGGGAAAGAGAGTAGTGAGGACAGGGTCGGGAGGAGGGAAAGAGGGTGATGGGGACAGTGTTGGGAGGAGGGAAAGAGGGTGATGGGGACAGTGTTGGGAGTAGGGAAAGAGAGTAGTGAGGACAGGGTCGGGAGGAGGGAAAGAGGGTGGTGGGGACAGTGTTGGGAGGAGGGAAAGAAAGTAGTGAGGACAGGGTCGGGGAGGAGGGAAAGATAGTAGTGAGGACAGGGTCGGAGGAGGGAAAGAGGGTGATGGGGACAGTGTTGGGAGGAGGGAAAGAGAGTAGTGAGGACAGGGTCGGGAGGAGGGAAAGAGGGTGATGGGGACAGTGTTGGGAGGAGGGAAAGAGAGTAGTGAGGACAGGGTCGGGAGGAGGGAAAGAGGGTGATGGGGACAGTGTTGGGAGGAGGGAAAGAGGGTGATGGGGACAGTGTTGGGAGGAAGGAAAGAGAGTAGTGAGGACAGGGTCGGGAGGAGGGAAAGAGGGTGATGGGGACAGTGTTGGGAGGAGGGAAAGAGAGTAGTGAGGACAGGGTCGGGAGGAGGGAAAGAAGGTGATTCGGACAGTGTCGGGAGGAGGGAAAGCGGGTGATAGGGACAGTGTTGGGAGGAGGGAAAGAGAGTAGTGAGGACAGGGTCGGGAGGAGGGAAAGAGAGTAGTGAGGACAGGGTCGGGAGGAGGGAAAGAGGGTGATGGGGACAGTGTTGGGAGGAGGGAAAGAGGGTGATGGGGACAGTGTTGGGAGGAGGGAAAGAGAGTAGTGAGGACAGGGTCGGGAGGAGGGAAAGAGGGTGATGGGGACAGTGTTGGGAGGAGGGAAAGAGAGTAGTGAGGACAGGGTTGGGAGGAGGGAAAGAGGGTGATGGGGCCAGTGTTGGGAGTAGGGAAAGAGAGTAGTGAGGACAGGATCGGGAGTAGGGAAAGAGGGTGATGGGGACAGTGTTGGGAGGAGGGAAAGAGAGTAGTGAGGACAGAGTCGGGAGTAGGGAAAGAGAAAAGTGAGGACAGGGTCGGGAGGAGGGAAAGAGGGTGGTGGGGACAGTGTTGGGAGGAAGGAAAGAGAGTAGTGAGGACAGTGTCGGGAGGAGGAAAAGAGAGTAGTGAGGACAGGGTCGGGAGGAGGGAAAGATAGTAGTGAGGACAGGGTCGGGAGGAGGGAAAGAGGGTGATGGGGGACAGTGTTGGGAGGAGGGAAAGAGAGTAGTGAGGACAGGGTCGGGAGGAGGGAAAGAGGTTGATGGGGACAGTGTTGGGAGGGGGAAAGAGAGTACTGAGGACAGGGTCGGGAGGAGGGAAAGAGGGTGATGGGGACAGTGTTGGGAGGGGGAAAGAGGGTGGTGGGGACAGTGTTGGGAGGAGGGAAAGAGAGTAGTGAGGACAGGGTCGGGAGGAGGGAAAGAGAGTAGTGAGGACAGGGTCGGGAGGAGGGAAAGAGGGTGATGGGGACAGTGTTGGGAGGAGGGAAAGAGAGTAGTGTGGACAGGGTCAGGAGAAGGGAAAGAGGGTGATGGGGACAGTGTTGGGAGGAGGGAAAGAGGGTGATGGGGACAGTGTTGGGAGGAGGGAAAGAGAGTAGTGAGGACAGGGTCGGGAGGAGGGAAAGAGGGTGATGGGGACAGTGTTGGGAGGAGGGAAAGAGGGTGATGGGGACAGTATTGGGAGGAGGGAAAGAGAGTAGTGAGGACAGGGTCGGGAGGAGGGAAAGAGGGTGATGGGGACAGTGTTGGGAGGAGGGAAAGAGAGTAGTGAGGACAGGGTTGGGAGGAGGGAAAGAGGGTGATGGGGCCAGTGTTGGGAGTAGGGAAAGAGAGTAGTGAGGACAGGATCGGGAGTAGGGAAAGAGGGTGATGGGGACAGTGTTGGGAGGAGGGAAAGAGAGTAGTGAGGACAGAGTCGGGAGTAGGGAAAGAGAAAAGTGAGGACAGGGTCGGGAGGAGGGAAAGAGGGTGGTGGGGACAGTGTTGGGAGGAGGGAAAGAGAGTAGTGAGGACAGGGTCGGGAGGAGGGAAAGATAGTAGTGAGGACAGGGTCGGGAGGAGGGAAAGAGGGTGATGGGGACAGTGTTGGGAGGAGGGAAAGAGAGTAGTGAGAACAGGGTCGGGAGGAGGGAAAGAGGGTGATGGCGACAGTGTTGGGAGGAGGGAAAGAAGGTGATGGGGACAGTGTTGGGAGGAGTGAAAGATAGTAGTGAGGACAGGGTCGGGAGGAGGGAAAGAGGGTGATGGGGACAGTGTTGGGAGGAGGGACAGTGTTGGGAGGAGGGAAAGAGAGACAGGGTTGGGAGGAGGGAAAGTGGGTGATGGGGACAGTGTTGGGAGAAGGGAAAGAGGGTGGTGGGGACAGTGTTGGGAGGAGGGAAAGAGAGTAGTGAGGACAGGGTCGGGAGGAGGGAAAGATAGTAGTGAGGACAGGGTCGGGAGGAGGGAAAGAGGGTGATGGGGACAGTGTTGGGAGGAGGGAAAGAGAGTAGTGAGGACAGGGTCGGGAGGAAGGAAAGAGGGTGATGGGGACAGTGATGGGAGGAGGGAAAGAGGGTGATGGGGACAGTGTTGGGAGGAGGGAAAGAGGGTGATGGGGACAGTGTTGGGAGGAGGGAAAGAGGGTGATGGGGACAGTATTGGGAGGAGGGAAAGAGAGTAGTGAGGACAGGGTCGGGAGGAAGGAAAGAGGGTGATGGGGACAGTGATGGGAGGAGGGAAAGAGGGTGATGGGGACAGTGTTGGGAGGAGGGAAAGAGGGTGATGGGGACAGTGTTGGGAGGAGGGAAAGAGGGTGATGGGGACAGTATTGGGAGGAGGGAAAGAGAGTAGTGAGGACAGGGTCGGGAGGAGGGGAAGAGAAAAGTGAGGACAAGGTCAGGAGTAGGGTTGAATAGTTTCCCGGTATTTTACAAATGTTCCATCTCGAGAATAAATCACTTTTCTCCCTGGTATTTCCTTACAAAACCATAAGTGTCATTCAAAAGCATTATTAAGGCCTGATTTGCTCATGTCTGGATTTGATTAGAGCGTTGATCGAAAATTCAAGCTTGATGCTACCTGAGCCTGATTAAACATTTAATGAGCCAAAGCCCGCATGTTGCAGCACATGCGGCCTACAAAGTTACGAGTATACTCTAGCCAATTTGATTATAATTTTATAGAAGTATAGGTCTAGAATTAGATGCAGAAGACTTTCACTTCAAGAAGATTGATGGGTTATGGGTCTGAATAAATAACTGCTTTAGCCTACCACCATCGCTTGTTCGCTCTTCTTTTAAACTACCCGTGAGTTCTATTGGCTGCTGTATTTAACATTCAGAAAGCAAGAGCTTGCATCCCTCTCCGAAAAGTGTATTGGTGTAAGAAATGCTAAAAAATGATGTCCAACATGTTATATATAAAAAAATTTAAAAAACATTCCAGTCTAGCTTTTCCTGCATGGGACTCATTTACATTTACATTTAAGTCATTTAGCAGACGCTCTTATCCAGAGCGACTTACAAATTGGTGCGTTCACCTTAAGACATCCAGTGGAACAGCCACTTTACAATAGTGCATCTAAATCTTTTAAGGGGGGAGAAGGATTACTTTATCCTATCCTAGGTATTCCTGAAAGAGGTGGGGTTTCAGGTGTCTCCGGAAGGTGGTGATTGACTCCGCTGTCCTGGCGTCGTGAGGGAGTTTGTTCCACCATTGGGGGGCCAGAGCAGCGAACAGTTTTGACTGGGCTGCGCGGGAACTGTACTTCCTCAGTGGTAGGGAGGCGAGCAGGCCAGAGGTGGATGAACGCAGTGCCCTTGTTTGGGTGTAGGGCCTGATCAGAGCCTGGAGGTACTGAGGTGCCGCTCCCCTCACAGCTCCGTAGGCAAGCACCATGGTCTTGTAGCGGATGCGAGCTTCAACTGGAAGCCAGTGGAGAGAGAAGGAGGAGCGGGGTGACGTGAGAGAACTTGGGAAGGTTGAACACCAGACGGGCTGCGGCGTTCTGGATGAGTTGTAGGGGTTTAATGGCACAGGCAGGGAGCCCAGCCAACAGCGAGTTGCAGTAATCCAGACGGGAGATGACAAGTGCCTGGATTAGGACCTGCGCTGCTTCCTGTGTGAGGCAGGGTCGTACTCTGCGGATGTTGGACTCCAAGAGCTAAGGAGCATTTTTTAAGGAGAGAGGCCAGCAAGAGCACATGTGCGTGGGTATTGCGCAAGATCAGACAGAGGCTATAAGTTAGAAGTTTATAATGCATAACCCATAATTAAATAGCTAGTATAAGGCTAATACTGCATTGAATGTATTACCTGAAAGAGGTAGGCTAGGACATCTATATATAGGGCTATATACAGTTGAAGTCGGAAACTTACATACACTTAGGTTGGAGTCATTAAAACTCATTTTCAACCACTCCGCAAATTTCTGGTTAACAAACTATAATTTTGGCAAGTCGGTTAGGACATCTACATTGTGCATGACACAAGTAATTTTTACAACAATTGTTTACAGACAGATTATTTCACTTATAATTCACTGTATCACAATTTGGGTCAGAAGTTTACATACACTAAGTTGATGTGCCTTAAACAGCTTGGAAAATTCCAGAAAATGATGTCATGGCTTTAGACGCTTCTGATAGGCTAATTGACATCATTTGAGTCACTTGGCGGTGTACCTGTGGATGTATTTCAAGACCCAACTTCAAATTCAGTGCCTCTTTGCTTGACATCATGGGAAAATCAAAAGAAATCAGCCAAGACCTCAGAAACCAATTGTAGACCACAAGTCTGGTTCATCATTGGGAGCAATTTCCAAACACCTAAAGGTACCACATTCACCTGTACAAACAATAGTACGCAAGTATAAACACCTTGGGACCACGCAGCCGTCATACTGCTCAGGAAGGAGACTTCTCCTAGAGATGAACGTACTTTGGTGCGAAAAGTGCAAATCAATCCCAGAACAACAGCAAAGGACCCAGGGAAGATGCTGGAGGAAACAGGTACAAAATTACATACACTTAGGTTGGAGTCATTAAAACTCATTTTCAACCACTCCGCAAATTTCTGGTTAACAAACTATAATTTTGGCAAGTCGGTTAGGACATCTACATTGTGCATGACACAAGTAATTTTTACAACAATTGTTTACAGACAGATTATTTCACTTATAATTCACTGTATCACAATTTGGGTCAGAAGTTTACATACACTAAGTTGATGTGCCTTAAACAGCTTGGAAAATTCCAGAAAATGATGTCATGGCTTTAGACGCTTCTGATAGGCTAATTGACATCATTTGAGTCACTTGGCGGTGTACCTGTGGATGTATTTCAAGACCCAACTTCAAATTCAGTGCCTCTTTGCTTGACATCATGGGAAAATCAAAAGAAATCAGCCAAGACCTCAGAAACCAATTGTAGACCACAAGTCTGGTTCATCATTGGGAGCAATTTCCAAACACCTAAAGGTACCACATTCACCTGTACAAACAATAGTACGCAAGTATAAACACCTTGGGACCACGCAGCCGTCATACTGCTCAGGAAGGAGACTTCTCTAGAGATGAACGTACTTTGGTGCGAAAAGTGCAAATCAATCCCAGAACAACAGCAAAGGACCCAGGGAAGATGCTGGAGGAAACAGGTACAAAATTATCTACAGTATATCCACAGTAAAACGAGTCCTATATCGACATAACCTGAAAGGCCGCTCAGCAAGAAAGAAGCCACTGCTCCAAAACCACCATAAAAACTCTAGACTACGGTTTGCAACTGCACATGGCGACAAAGATCGTACTTTTTGGAGATATGTCCTCTGGTCTGATGAAACAAAAATAGAACTGTTTGGCCATAATGACCATTGTTATGTTTGGAGGAAAAAGGGGAGGCTTGCAAGCCGAAGAACACCATCCCAACTGTGAAACATGGGCGTGGCAGCATCATGTTGTGGGGGTGATTTGCTGCAGGAGGGACTGGTGCACTTCACAAAATAGATGGCAATCATGAGGGAGGAAAATGATGTGGATATATTGAATCTCAAGACATCAGTCAGAAAGTTACAGCTTGGTCACAAATGGGTCTTCTAAATGGACAGTGACCCCAAGCATACTTCCAAAATTGTGGCAAAATGGCTTAAGGACAACAAAGGCAAGGTGTGGACACTCCAACACCTTGCCTTTGTTGTCCTTAAGCCATGTAGAAAATTTGTGGGCAGAACTGAAAAAGCTTGCACTGATTTAAAGAAAGAAAGTTACCATGAGATGATAGGTCTACATGCATTGTGAACTGCGTTCCATACTGAGATGGGCTGCCTGTCCCCACCATGACCGTTGATGATTCATCATGCAGAGGCTGTAGAGAAGCCAGATCACTTATAATTTAACAGTTTCATTTCACGCCATGCTGTTCATATAAATAACTTACTATAACCGGTTTCTCGCAGTTATTTATCCCTTTTAAAGTGACTGGTTTAGAATGGTATATCCCGGTAAATCTCAGTAACCGAGTTACCGCCATTCAATCCTAGTCGGGAGGAGGGAAAGAGGGTATTAGGGACAGGGTCGGGAGGGAGGAAGGAGGGAGGATCAGAGGGTTGTGAGGACAGGGACAGGAGAAAGGAGGGAGGAGGGTAGGCGTGAGTGTCCAAGGAGGAAAGACATTCAGAATGCTGTAACCCTCCCACACAATCAGGCTGCAGTTTAGTTTGGTGGCTGCCTGTCACGTTCTGACCTTTATTTCCTTTGTTTTGTCGTTATTTAGTATGGTCAGGGCGTGAGTTGGGGTGGGCAGTCTATGTTTGTTTTTCTATGATTTTGGGATTTCTATGTTTCGGCCTAGTATGGTTCTCAATCAGAAGCAGGTCAAATCAAATAAAATAAAATAAAATGTATTTATATAGCCCTTCGTACATCAGCTGATATCTCAAAGTGCTGTACAGAAACCCAGCCTAAAACCCCAAACAGCAAGCAATGCAGGTGTAGAAGCACGGTGGCTAGGAAAAACTCCCTAGAAAGGCCAAAACCTAGGAAGAAACCTAGAGAGGAACCAGGCTATGTGGGGTGGCCAGTCCTCTTCTGGCTGTGCCGGGTGGAGATTATAACAGAACATGGCCAAGATGTTCAAATGTTCATAAATGACCAGCATAGTCAAATAATAATAAGGCAGAACAGTTGAAACTGGAGCAGCAGCACGGCCAGGTGGACTGGAGACAGCAAGGAGTCATCATGTCAGGTAGTCCTGAGGCATGGTCCTAGGGCTCAGGTCCTCCGAGAGAGAGAAAGAAAGAGAGAAAGTGAGAATTAGAGAGAGCACACTTAAATTCACACAGGACACCGAATAGGACAGGAGAAGTACTCCAGATATAACAAACTGACCCTAGCCCCCCGACACATAAACTACTGCAGCATAAATACTGGAGGCTGAGACAGGAGGGGTCAGGAGACACTGTGTCCCCATCCGAGGACACCCCCGGACAGGGCCAAACAGGAAGGATATAACCCCACCCACTTTGCCAAAGCACAGCCCCCACACCACTAGAGGGATATCTTTAACCACCAACTTACCATCCTGAGACAAGGCCGAGTATAGCCCACAAAGATCTCCGCCACGACACAACCCAAGGGGGGGCGCCAACCCAGACAGGAAGATCACATCAGTGACTCAACCAACTCAAGTGACACACCCCTCCTAGGGACGGTATGAAAGAGCCCCAGTAAGCCAGTGACTCAGCCCCTGTAATAGGGTTAGAGGCAGAGAATCCCAGTGGAAAGAGGGGAACCGGCCAGGCAGAGACAACAAGGGCGGTTCGTTGCTCCAGAGCCTTTCCGTTCACCTTCCCACTCCTGGGCCAGACTACACTCAATCATATGACCCACTGAAGAGATGAGTCTTCAGTAAAGACTTAAAGGTTGAGACCGAGTTTGCGTGTCTTACATGGGTAGGCAGACCATTCCATAAAAATTGAGCTCTATAGGAGAAAGCCCTGCCTCCAGCTGTTTGCTTAGAAATTCTAGGGACAATTAGGAGGCCTGCGTCTTGTGACCGTAGCGTACGTGTAGGTATGTACGGCAGGACCAAATCAGAGAGATAGGTAGGAGAAAGCCCATGTAATGCTTTGTAGGTTAGCAGTAAAACCTTGAAATCAGCCCTTGCCTTGACAGGAAGCCAGTTTAGAGAGGCTAGCACTGGAGTAATATGATAATTTTTTTTGGTTCTAGTCAGGATTCTAGCAGCCGTATTTAGCACTAACTAAAGTTTATTTAGTGCTTTATCCGGGTAGCCGGAAAGTAGAGCATTGCAGTAGTCTAACCTAGAAGTGACAAAAGCATGGATACATTTTTCTGCATCATTTTTGGACAGAAAGTTTCTGATTTTTGCAATGTTACATAGATGGAAAAAAGCTGTCCTCTAAATGGTCTTGATATGTTCTTCAAAAGAGAGATCAGGGTCCAGAGTAACGCCGAGGTCCTTCACAGTTTTATTTGAGACGACTGTACAACCATTAAGATGAATTGTCAGATTCAACAGAAGATCTCTTTGTTTCTTGGGACCTAGAACAAGCATCTCTGTTTTGTCCGAGTTTAAAAGTAGAAAGTTTGCAGCCATCCACTTCCTTATGTCTGAAAGACATGCTTCTAGCGAGGGCAATTTTGGGGCTTCACCATGTTTCATTGAAATGTACAGCTGTGTGTCATCCGCATTGCAGTGAAAGTTAACATTATGTTTTCGAATGACATCCCCAAGAGGTAAAATATATAGTGAAAACAATAGTGGTCCTAAAACGGAACCTTGAGGAACACCGAAATTTACAGTTGATTTGTCAGAGGACAAACCATTCACAGAGACAAACTGATATCTTTCCGACAGATAAGATCTAAACCAGGCCAGAACTTGTCCGTGTAGACCAATTTGGGTTTCCAATCTCCCCAAAATAATGTGGTGATCGATGGTATCAAAAGCAGCACTAAGGTCTAGGAGCACGAGGACAGATGCAGAGCCTCGGTCTGATGCCATTAAAAGGTCATTTACCACCTTCACAAGTGCAGTCTCAGTGCTATGATGGGGTCTAAAACCAGACTGAAGCATTTCGTATACATTGTTTGTCTTCAGGAAGGCAGTGAGTTGCTGCGCAACAGCCTTTTCTAAACATTTTGAGAGGAATGGAAGATTCGATATAGGCCGATAGTTTTTTATATTTTCTGGGTCAAGGTTTGGCTTTTTCAAGAGAGGCTTTATTACTGCCACTTTTAGTGAGTTTGGTACACATCCGGTGGATAGAGAGCCGTTTATTATGTTCAACATAGGAGGGCCAAGCACAGGAAGCAGCTCTTTCAGTAGATTAGTAGGAATAGGGTCCAGTATGCAGCTTGAAGGTTTAGAGGCCATGATTATTTGCATCATTGTGTCAAGAGATTTAGTACTTAAACACTTGAGTGTCTCTCTTGATCCTAGGTCCTGGCAGAGTTGTGCAGACTCAGGAAAACTGAGCTTTGAAGGAATACACAGATTTAAAGAGAAGTCCGTAATTTGCTTTCTAATAATCATGATCTTTTCCTCAAAGAAGTTCATGAATTTATCACTGCTGAAGTGAAAGCCATCCTCTCTTGGGGAATGCTGCTTTTTAGTTAGCTTTGCGACAGTATCAAAAAGGAATTTAGGATTGTTCTTATTTTCCTCAATTAAGTTAGAAAAATAGGATGATCGAGCAGCAGTAAGGGCTCTTCGGTACTGCACGATACTGTCTTTCCAAGCTAGTCGGAAGACTTCCAGTTTGGTGTGGCGCCATTTCCGTTCCAATTTTCTGGAAGCTTGCTTCAGAGCTCGGGTATTTTCTGTGTACCAGGGAGCTAGTTTCTTATGAGAAATGTTTTTAGTTTTTAGGGGTGCAGCTGCATCTAGGGTATTGCGCAAGGTTAAATTGAGTTCCTCAGTTAGGTGGTTAACTGATTTTTGTCCTCTGGCGTCCTTGGGTAGACAGAGGGAATCTGGAAGGACATCAAGGAATCTTTGTGTTGTCTGTGAATTTATAGCACGACTTTTGATGTTCCTTGGTTGGGGTCTGAGCAGATTATTTGTTGCAATTGCAAACGTAATAAAATGGTGGTCATTAGTTGTCTCTGATTGAGAATCATACTTAGGTAGCCTGGGTTTCACTGTATGTTTGTGGGTGTTTGTTTCCGTGTCTGTGTTTGTTCACCACACGGTACTGTTTTCGGTTTCGGTCATTCACGTTACGTTTATTGTTTTTGTATTTTGGTATTCAGTTTGTCTTTAAAATAAACATCATGAACACTTACCACGCCGTATATTGGTCCTCCGATCCTTCTCGCCTCTCCTCTTCAGACGAAGAGGAGGACAACCCTTACACTGCCTACCATCTCACACAAATGTCATATTTCGAAGTTGTTCCAAATGTCACATTTTTAAGGTTAGGGTTATGTTCAGGCATGATTTCAATGCTTAAGCTTAGGCATTAACTCCGAAAGGTAATCATTAAGGTTTGGGGTAGCCTTAAAACAAAAATATCAAAACAACTTTCTATCACTGGAATCAAACTTACATCCTTTGAAATCAGAGGTATATGCTTATGACTATCTGCTATCCCCATCCACAACACCCTAGAAAAACCGAATCCTACTTGAAGGTAACAGCGCTCACTGTTGCCCCTAGTGGTCGGTTTCAATGTCATCTCCCAATGTCCTCAGACGTGTATGGACTCTGCTGGGCTCTGCTGTGTCCCCTTTAACATTGCCCTTTAAAACACACACACACACACACACACACACACACACACACACACACACACACACACACACACACACACACACACACACACACACACACACACACACAGCGAGGGCCATTTAGTGTGATGTCCCCGGCATTTCCCTTCTAACTCAACCTTTCACATTCTATCTGACAGAAAGAGAAGGGAAGCTATGCAGATCTGAGCTGGCTTCTGTGTGTGGTCTATGCTGGCTCCTCACTTCAACTGCAATCTCTTTAGAGGGCAAATGGTCTCTTCCAGTGCTGGGCTAATAAACACACACACACACACACACACACACACACACACACACACACACACACACACACACACACACACACACACACACACACACACACACACACACACACACACACACACACACACACAGTGGTCAAATTACTATGTCTCAACGCTGTCAGTGACAGTGTGAGAATGATTAATCAATACCCCCCACTGGCTAAAGGAAACCAGTGATGGACCCCTTGTCTCCTCCTTCCCACTGATCCTCCCTTTCTCCCCCTCAACCACTCTCTCTTGCTTTGTCATCCCCCTGTCTCTCCTCTCTCACCCCCGTTCTCCCCCCCTCTCATTCCCTCTCATTCCTCCCCTCTCTCCCCCTTTCATCCCATCTAATCCCACTCTCTCTAAACCTCCATCTCTCTCTCCGTGGGACTCAAAACACAGACCCTTAAGTTCAACAAGGAGCCCACATACAAACTTCTCAGAAATGTAATAAATAAGAAAATATGTTTTATAGGAAAAGAAGGTTCATTTAAATTCATCAGCTGTCTGAGAGAGATTAGAACAGGTTATCCAAGGTGAAACATTGTGTTGATGGGAAACTAAAACTTCCTGTCAAGCTGAGGATATTTTTGTAGAATTCTGCATGCAGAGTCTCAATTTGGTGTTTGTCCCATTTTTGTGAATTCTTGGTTGGTGAGCGGACTCCAGACCTCACAACCATAAAGGGAAATGGGTAACCGATTCAAGTATTTTTAGCCAGATCCTAATTGGTATGTCGAATTTTACGTTCCTTTTGATGGCATCGAAGGCCCTCTCTCAGCTCATTAACAGCTTTGTGGAAGTTACCTGTGGCGCTGATGTTTAGGCTGAGGTCTGTATAGGTTTTTGGTGCTCTAGGGCAATGGTGTCTAGATGGAATTTGTATTTGTGGTTCTGGCGACTGGACCTTTTTTGGAACTCTATTATTTTTGTCTTGTTGAGATTTACTGTCAGGTCCCAAGACTGGCAGAATCTGTGCAGAAGATATAGGTGTTGCTCATTGGTTGGTGACAGAAGCACCAGATTGTCAGCAAACAGTAGACATTTGACTTCAGATTCTAGTATGGTGAGGCAGACTGTTCTAGTGTCCTCGCCAATTCATTGATATATATTTTGACGAGTGTGGGGGTTAAGCTGTTTTCCTGTCTCAGCCCACGTCCCTATATAAAGAAATATGTGTGTTTTTTGCCAATTTTAACCGCACACTTGTTGTTTGTGTAAATGGATTTTATAATGTCATATGTTTTTCCGCCAATACCACTTTCCATCAATTTGTAGAGACTCTCATGCCAAATTGAGTGAAAGGCTTTTTGAAATCCACAGAGAATAAGAGGACTTTGCCTTTGTTTTGGTTTGTTTGTTTGTTTGTTTGCCAATACCACTTTCCATCAATTTGTAGAGACTCTCATGCCAAATTGAGTCAAAGGCTTTTTGAAATCCACAGAGAATAAGAGGACTTTGCCTTTGTTTTGGTTTGTTTGTTTGCCAATTAGGGTGTACAGGGTGAATACGTGGTCTGTCGTACAGTAATTTGTTATAAAGCTATTTTGACATTTGTCAGTACATTGTTCTCACTGAGGAAATGTACAAGTCTGCTGTTAATGATAATGCAGAGGATTTTCACAAGGTTGCTGTTGATGCATATCCCACGGTAGACATTGGGGTCAAATGTGTCTCCACTTTTGTGGATTGGGGTGATCAGTCCTTGGTTCCAAATATTGGGAATGAGAGCTAAGGATGATGCTAAGGAGTTTAAGTATAGCCAATTGGAATTTGTTGTCTGTATATTTCATCAATTCATTGATGATACCATCAACACCACAGGTATTTTTGGGTTGGAGGGTTTGTATTTTGTCCTGTAGTTCATTCAATGCAATTGGAGAATCCAGTTGGTTCTGGTAGTCTTTAATAGTTTCTAAGATTTTAAGATTTGTATTTGATCATGTATATGTTTTGACTGTTTGTTCTTTGTTATAGGGACACAAATATTGGAGAGGTGGTTTACCCATATGTAGATAACTCTTTGTGTGGCTGTTTGTTTTCTGTGGATTCTTCAATTACACTGAGCTGATTTCTGACCTGCTGTTCCTTCTTTTTCTGTAGTGAAGGCATAGACTCAGGTTTTCTGGGTCTCTATGTTTTTGGTTGGATAGGTTCCTCAATTTCTTTCTTAGGTTTTTACATTCTTCATCAAACCATTTGTCACTGTTGTTAATTTTCTTCGGTTTTCTGTTTGAAATGTTTAGATTTGATAGGGAAGCGGAGAGATCAAATATACTGTTTAGGTTTTCTACTGCCAAGTTTACCCCTTCACTATTACAGTGGAACGTTTTGTCCAGGAAGTTGTCTAAAAGGGATTGAATTTATTGTTGCCTAATAGTTTTTTGATAGGTTTCCACATTACATTACTTCCATCTATAGCATTTCTTAATATTATTCAGTGGCTTTGATGCCTCATGATTGAGTATTGCTCTGTTCAAGTAGACTGTGATTTTGCTGTGATCTGATAAGGGTGTCAGTGGGCTGCCTCTGAACACTCTGAGAGACTCTGTGTTGAGGTCAGTGATAAAGTAGTCTACAGTACTCCTGCCAAGAGATGAGCTATAGGTGAACCTACCATAGGAGTCCCCTCGAAGCCTACCATTGCAGGAGTTGTGACCTGTTTTTGTTGGTTATGTTGTCGTAGTTGTGCCTATGGGGGCATAAGGGGAGGGAATGCTGTCACCTCCAGGCAGGTGTTTGTCCCCCTGTGTGCTGAGGGTGTCAGGCTCTTGTCCGATCTGGCATTTAGGTCGCCACAGACTGGTACATGTCCCTGGGCCTGGAAATGATTGATTTCTCCCCCCGGGATGGAGAACCTGTCTTCATTAAAGTATGGTGATCCTAGTGGGGGGATATAGGTAGCACACTGGAGGAAATTTGTCTCTATTTATATAATTTACTTTTGAATTTCTATCCAAATGTAAAATGTTCCTATTTTGTCTAATTTAATAGAGGGGTTAGGTCTGCTCTATATCAAATTAGCATACCTCCTAAGTCCCTTCCCTGTTTCACACCTGGTCGTTTGGTGGATGGGACTACCAACTCTCTGTAACCTAGAGGGCAACCAGTGGTTCCGTCTCTCTGTACGTTGTTTCTTGTAGGATGACAATGTCTGTATTTCCAATTTCTTTGGTGAAGTCCAGGTTCCTGCTCTTTAGGCCAAAGGCAGATGACCTCAGGCCTTGGATTTTCCAGGGTGAGATAGTGAAGGCTTTGTGTTCCATAAAGTGTCCAATGTTGTTGGTTGTATGGTTTGGCTTCAGACCAGTAAACTTGAGTAGAGCCTGCTGAGCATCTGGTATATGCCATTGGCTTGAGCTAGTGTAAGAGTGGGGGTTGGGCCTGTTTGCCTGCTCACTGCTTGGGTGTACTGTATGTGTGACTACCATATTGAGGCCCTCTTTGCGTGAGTGGGGGGCATGGGGTGGGCAGAAGGGGCATAGATCTGATCTGATGGGGCCTTAATGGGGTGTGGTTATGGTTGATTTGGGGGTGTTGATTGGTTTGAGTGGGGGTGTGGATGTGGCTGGTGGTACTGTGGTCTGGATGTAAGTCCTCTCGGCATGGGGGGTGTCTTGCTGGTCTGGGCTGGGTGTCTATTGATCTGTTGCTCCTGTGTGTAGTGTTGGGGCTGCGTTTGAGGGCAATCTCCTTCAGGGTCCGGGCGAAGGTGGGCACTGCAGCCTTGTATAGGTGGACCTGGTCGTAAAGGCTGGTCAAGTCCAGGGTGGAGTGGTGGGCCAGGTAAACATTTGGTTTTGAGGCACAGTCACGGGAAATCCTTTAGTGTACCACTGTATGGTAGCAGCATGGAAGTGTTTTCATGGTAGCAAGGTGGAGATAACCACTAGTGGGTTGGGGCAAGTGGAAAAAGCTTTTTCAATCACTCCCTTGAGTGCTGTGGCCACCCCTTTCCCTTCAAAGCCCTCTCCATTTGTTTGGGGTAGGCTGTGAGACTCTCCTGCCATTGTTGGGGTCAAGGGCTTTGACACCGATCACTTCACACCTCAGTGCTAATTGAAGTTGTATCTCTGTCCCAGAAAGCTTGGTAGCCTTAACCTAGCATTCAGTATATTTCTTCTTGGATTTTGAAAATAAAAAATAGCTTCTGACTAAACATTACTCACTCAGTTCCAGGTCGGATAGTTTTTCAGGTTTCTGTTTCTTTGCCAAAGCATTTGCTGTATAGTTTAGGAATAATAATCATTGGCCTTTCAGGAGGGTAAATCTATCTTTTTGTAAAAACATGATGAGAAATGCGGGAGCTCATCTGCTCATGACCTCTCCTGTCGTCTCTCTTTCTCTCTCATAAATGAATTATAGTTATTGATACATGTATATATATGTGTTTTTATTAAAAGCTAAGATCTATCAAGAACGCATCTAGCATGTTTAATAATGATGAAACTTATTTTATATATTTTTTATTTATTTTATTAGAGATAATGTGGTGTAGTTGTAACCAAAAGATGACTGTTGGCTGAGCTAAGTATGAAGTATTGCTATTTATTACTAAGTATGAAGTATTGTAATTTATAATTAAGTATGAGGTATTGCTATTTGTTACTAAGTATGAATTATTATTATTTATTACTTAGTATGAAGTAATGTTATGAAATGGTACCATCTTCAAAATCTCAAAGTGGGTCAGTCAGTGTTGTAAAATATTGAGCATGGAGTTGCATTACAGTAAGTATATAGTGAGTATATAGTAAGTATATAGCTCTGTGGTGCTTTACTTTGGTGTGTGTGTGTGGGGAGGGGGTTACTGTGGCTGTGTGTTTGTGTGTGTATACTGTATGTATATGTCTCTCTCTCTCTCTGTGTGTTTGTGTTGTGTGTGTGTGTGTGTGTGTGTGTGTGTGTGTGTGTTAGGAGAGGAGGCAGTACTGAGGCCTATATCTGTCTCTAACTCTTAATTAAGCCCTGGGCTCCAGTGGCCTTGACTTATTAAAGACACACACACTGCAGGGAACCGAAGAACTGTACTTGTATGTTTTACGAATCAGTTTGCTGATTAGTTACCTTTGAAAGAAGGAAGGAAAGAAGGAAGAAATAAGGATGGAAATAAAAAAGAAGAAAAGAAAGACAGAAACAAAGAATTACAACAAGAAAGAAAGTAGAATGAAAAAAGTGAGAAAGGAGAGAGGAGGGAGATAGACAGAAAGTGTAGCACATCAACAAAGGCTGATAAAATAATACGAGGGACCTCTCTCAATGAAATAACTACATCTGGCCTATTGAATTTATCAGCAGTATGTTATAAAACTGTAATGAGTGCAGGATAGGAGAATGAAGGAGAGGGGGAGTAGAGAGGAGAGGGGAGGATAAGAGAGGACCCAGCAAACAGGGGACATCCTTAGGACATTAGGCAACGTTCCCATTAGGTCCCTTTAAAACCTTCAGAGGTCGATGTCCGCGCCGGTGCAGACGTTGCTGACATCATAACGCTTTATTAAAAGCCCAGTATATTTGGGGGAAAAAATCCAGTTGTTTTTAATGATAATTCCACACTATGAGGTCGGAACAAGACTCTAAATTGTGTAAATTATGATAATGCCCTTTTTGTGAAAGTGCTGTTAAAAAAACTGCCTGGAATTTCAGTCTATTCAGGGGGGTTGGTGTTTTTGGCCCGCCGCATAATGTCAACTGGTGGTTTGATTGTAATAAACCAATGACAGTTCATCTTTGAATTGCATACAGTGGGGCAAAAAAGTATTTAGTCAGCCACCAATTGTGAAAATCACATAGTAGGATTTTTAATGAATTTATTTGCAAATTATGGTGGAAAATAAGTATTTGGTCAATAACAAAAGTTTATCTCAATACTTTGTTATATACCCTTTGTTGGCAATGACAGAGGTCAAACGTTTTCTGTAAGTCTTCACAAGGTTTTCACACACTGTTGCTGGTATTTTGGGCCATTCCTCCATGCAGATCTCCTCTAGAGCAGTGATGTTTTGGGGCTGTTGCTGGGCAACACGGACTTTCAACTCCCTCCAAAGATTTTCTATGGGGTTGAGATCTGGAGACTGGCTAGGCCACTCCAGGACCTTGAAATGCTTCTTACGAAGCCACTCCTTCATTGCCCGGGCGGTGTGTTTGGGATCATTGTCATGCTGAAAGACTCAGCCACATTTCATCTTCAATGCCCTTGCTGATGGAAGGAGGTTTTCACTCAAAATCTCACGATACATGGCCCCATTCATTCTTTCCTTTACACAGATCAGTCGTCCTGGTCCCTTTGCAGAAAAACAGCCCCAAAGCATGATGTTTCCATCCCCATGCTTCACAGTAGGTATGGTGTTATTTGGATGCAACTCAGCATTCTTTGTCCTCCAAACACGACAAGTTGAGTTTTTCCAAAAAGTTATATTTTGGTTTCATCTGACCATATGACATTCTCCCAATCTTCTTCTGGATCATCCAAATGCTCTCTAGCAAACTTCAGACGTGCCTGGACATGTACTGGCTTAAGCAGGGGGACACGTCTGGCACTGCAGGATTTGAGTCCCTGGCGGCGTAGTGTGTTACTGATGGTAGGCTTTGTTACTTTGGTCCCAGCTCTCTGCAGGTCATTCACTAGGTCCCCCCGTGTGGTTCTGGGATTTTTGCTCACCGTTCTTGTGATCATTTTGACCCCACGGGGTGAGATCTTGCGTGGAGCCCCAGATCGAGGGAGATTATCAGTGGTCTTATATGTCTTCCATTTACTAATAATTGCTCCCACAGTTGATTTCTTCAAACCAAGCTGCTTACCTATTGCAGATTCAGTCTTCCCAGTCTGGTGCAGGTCTACAATTTTGTTTCTGGTGTCCTTTGATAGCTCTTTGGTCTTGGCCATAGTGGAATTTGGAGTGTGACTGTTTGAGGTTGTGGACAGGTGTCTTTTATCCTGATAACAAGTTCAAACAGGTGCCATTAATACAGGTAATGAGTGGAGGACAGAGGAGCCTCTTAAAGAAGAAGTTAGAGGTCTGTGAGAGCCAGAAATCTTGCTTGTTTGTACTTATTTTCCACCATAATTTGCAAATACATTCATTAAAAATCCTACAATGTGATTTTCTGGATTTTTTTCTCTCATTTTGTCTGTCATAGTTGAAGTGTACCTATGATGAAAATTACAGGCCTCTCTCATCTTTTTAAGTGTGAGAACTTGCACAATTGGTGGCTGACTAAATACTTTTTTGCCCCACTGTATCACTGAATTACATAAATATCCTCAAATCCTCTATATATTAATTATTGCCGGAGAATCACATCATATTTTTCAATATACTGGGTGTATAAAAAATGAGGGTGTAGAAATGTTATGCTCTTAGTGTAATCTTGATTTAACTCGGCAAGTCAGTTGTACTCCTGACCATCACATTGCACAGCGCCATATTTTCCGTTCCATCCTAACAAAAACCCAGAGGGTTTTTCATTTTTCTTTGAAAATAAACACCATAAAATTAATCTAATTAATTAAGAAAAATGTCTTAAAATCAGTCCCATATACTGTGTTCTTACAAAAAAGTAAAAATTCTCTAGTACAGCCTCTATTGAAGGCTATCAAATGCTTCTCAAAGACGCCCTCTGGTGGTCAAACTAGCACTAACCAGCATTAATGGTACCAGTGGTTCACACTTAAATAACGTGCCATAGAATTCTGCAGCAACATGCAAGCTGCACCTCAGTACTCTGCAACTTTTAGAAGATGAACCACTGTACAGGGTTGCAGGTGTTATTGCAGGGTACAGTGCAATCGGAAAGGCTCTGTGACTTTTTCCACATTTTTTACATTACAGCGTTTTTCTAAAATTGATTAAATAAATAAAAATGTTCATCAAACTACACACAATACCCCATAATGACAAATAATAATACCCCATATAACAATACCCCATAATGACAAAGCAAAAACAGTTTTTTATAAATGTTTGAACATTTATTAAAAATCAACTCATTAAAGTGTCTGAATACTGAACTGCAACAGTGATGAATGTCGTTGGGGTGGGGGCAGAGTAAAAGTCCATGGGTGGGTGGAATGTCCATAAGCGGGGTAGCAGGAGAAAGAATGTCCATAGGGGGACGTAATGTTGCCTACCTTCACCATATGGGGGCGGCCCATCAGGAAGTCCAGGACACAGTTGCATAGGGAGGAGTTCAGACCCAGGGCTGTGAGCTTTGTAATGAGCTTATAGGCCACTATGGTATTGAAGGCCGAGCTGTAATCGATGAACAGCATCATATGCATTCCTTGTGTCCAGGTTGGTAAGGGCAGTGTGCAGTGCAATGGTGATTGTGTTGTTCGTGGATCTGTCAGGGGAGGGAGGAGGCGAAATGGAGAAGGTCATGTGTGTCGGGGAGGGAAGAGGTGATATGGTCTCTGCCTCTCGAAGCACTTCATGATGACAGAACTGAGTGCTACTGGTCGGTAGTCATTCAGTTCAGTTACTTTCCCTTTCTTGGGCACGGGATGATAGTGGACATCTTGAAGCAGGTGGGTATAGCTGCCTGATCTCGGGAGAGATTGAAAATGTCCTAGAACATAACAGCCAGCTGGTCTGCACATGCTCTGAGGGAATGGCTAGGGATGCTGTCTGGGCTGGCAGCCTTGGGAGGGTTAACACGTTTGAAGAACTTACATGCTGTACGTCCTCAGTGGAAAATGTGAGTGTTTAGCCAACGTTGTTTAGCTCACACTCTCCTTGAAAGCTTTGGGTGCTCGAATCTGGATTAATCTGGTTTACTCTGGATGTTACTTAGTGATATGGTGCTGATAGACAACATACGTCACTTCCTGTTGTACGCAGAACGAGGAAGAGCTCGGTTATGTTTGTTTGGAAAGTTTGTTGTTTAACCTCTTGGAACACTAGGGGCAGTATTTCATTTTTGGATGAAAAAACGTTCCCGTTTTAAACAAGATATTTTGTCACGAAAAAATACTCGACTATGCATATAATTGATAGCTTTGGAAAGAAAACACTCTGACGTTTCCAAAACTGCAAAGAGTGCCACAGAACTGATGCTACAGGCGAAACCAAGATCAAACTTCAAACAGGAAATGAGCAACATTTTTGAGGCGCTGTTTTCCATTGTCTCCTTATATGGCTGTGAATGCGCCCTGAACGAGCCTACACGTTCTGCCGTTTCCCCAAGGTGTCTGCAGCATTGTGACGTGTTTGTAGGCATATCATTGTAAGATTGGCCATAAGAGACTACATTTACCAGGTGTCCGCCCGGTGTCCTTTGTCGAAATTGGTGCGTAATCTCCAGCTGCAAGCATTCATCCATGTGATTCAGAGGAGAGAGGAGACTTCCACGAACGATATATCATCGAAGAGATATGTGAAAAATACCTTGAGGATTGATTCTAAACAACGTTTACCATGTTTCAGTCGATATTATGGAGTTAATTTGGAAAAAAGTTTGGCGTTTTGATGACTGAATTTTCGTTTTTTTTGGTAGCCAAACGTGATGAACAAAACGGAGCGATTTCTCCTACACAAAGAATCTTTCAGGAAAAAATGAACATTTGCTATCTAACTGAGAGTCTTCTCATTGAAAACATCTGAAGTTCTTCAAAGGTAAATTATTTTATTTGAATGCTTTTCTTGTTTTTGTGAAAATGTTGCCCGCTGAATGCTAACGCTAAATGCTACGCTAGCTATCAATACTGTTACACAAATGCTTGTTTTGCTATGGTTGAAAAGCATATTTTGAAAATTTGAGATGACAGTGTTGTTAACAAAAGGCCAAGCTTGAGAGCTAATATATTTATTTCATTTCATTTGCGATTTTCATGAATAGTTAATGTTGTGTTATGCTAATGAGCTTGCGGGATAATTACACTCCTGGATACAGGTTTTTTTCGTAGCTAAACGTGATGAACAAAACGGAGCGATTTGTCCTAAACAAATAATGTTTTGGGAAAAACTGAACATTTTCTATCTAACTGAGAGTCTCCTCATTGAAAACATCTGAAGTTCTTCAAAGGTAAATTATTTTATTTGAATGCTTTTCTTGTTTTTGTGAAAATGTTGCATGCTGAATGCTACGCTAAATGCTACGCTAGCTATCATTAATCTTACACAAATGCTTGTTTTGCTATGGTTGAAAAGCATATTTTGAAAATCTGAGATGACAGTGTTGTTAACAAAAGGCTAAGCTTGAGAGCTAGCATATTTATTTAATTTCATTTGCGATTTTCATGAATAGTTAACGTGCGTTATGGTAATGAGCTTGAGGCTGTATTCACGATCCCGGATCCGGGATGGCTAGAATCAAGAGGTTAAAACTATGTTGGAAAGTTCTTGGTAGCTACCTACTGTAGCTTCGTATGTTGGATCCTATGATGCAGTTGGCCATCATGTTGGTAGCTGCTAGTTTGTGATAGTCAGGATTGAACATTGGCGAGTAGAATGTTCATTAATGGGGGATGGGTCACCCACCTTTTTAATCTCATTAATCTCACTTCTTAATCTCACTGCCACGTCTACCTTTCCGTCGGCGTCTTCACTTCCTACTCTCTGGTAGGACTCGCCAAAGAAGCTAGTCCATTGTTCTATAGTCTTAGGGTATTCGGGAAGGTCAGGCGGACGGTGAGTACCCAGAAATCCTTATTCTAATAGTTCTACCCGGGTGAGTGTAGTAATGCCCGAAACAAACTGATTAAGAAAATTTGATAAAAACACTAGATGAACCAAACCGGCAATATTTTTATTGGAGCTCGAAGCGAGGAGCCCTCTGTCGGCGCCATTTACAACCTGACCGTGGCCCCCAGCTTCTTCATAAAGACTTTCCAGAGCCGCGCCATGAATTGGGGACTACAGTCAGAAACAATGTCCTCCGGGAGGACATAGACCTGCTGGAATAGTGCCTCAGCAACCTGAAGAGCGGTAGGTAGACCAGAGAGGGGGATAAAAAGGCAATATTTGGAAAATGTTAGTTGGATTTATCTGTTAATTGAATGATTAGAATATTCCGCCCGGAAACATATAATTGTATGGAATTGATTAGAATGTATAAAATCATAGTCAATAAATGTGTAGTCCTAGTCAGAATTAGGGTAAAACAATATAGCTAATGTTTATCTTTATGGTATTTTAAAGACAGACGGTCTTAGCTCGGTGCCGACCTGACTAGAGATTTGGGAGGGAACGGGGAGTACGTCTCAAGGCCAAGGTCCCCCTAATCTCTATCGGCTGGTTAGTGTGAATGTGTGTGCGTAGCAGGACATTGTGTGCGTATGGTGGTGTGAATGTGTGTGTGTGAGAAGCCAGTATAAAATGAATTGTTTTGCATTCCTGACTTTAGAACATTCCCGTGAATAAACATTTGACTATTGTGGACTGGGCCTCTGTCTGTTTTCATTTCTATCAGTATCCTACAAATCCTAATATAGCAGACTGAGTAGTTGAATTGAATTGGTTAATGAACATCAAGAACATAATTCTCGTAACAGAAAATCTGTCAACAACAACCAGAATAGTGGTAAAACCATCAAAGTGTGAGATCCGTTACAAAGTCTATGGACAGATGTGACCAAGGCCGCTGAGGCATGGGAAGGCAAAGTAGTTTCCCTGCTGGAGAGTGCCAGGGAGATTTGAACTGAGTACATACCGAACATGAGTTGACATAGTGGGCGACGTCCTGTGCCGTGGTGCGACACCAGCATTTATCGGAGATGGATTGGATGATGCGGGTGATACCATAGGTGTCCAGCAACAAGGGATGTGTGTGCCCAGGTCGACCCCTGTGGGGACATAGATGTGCTCTGAAGGGCAGGTGGCAGGAGCGGGTTCCTTTTCCAGAGCTTGGTGGATGTCCACATCTATGTCCCAAAACATGGGCCAACGATACGGGAGGACCGATTGATGGGCTGGAGGACACTCACTTGACCCTCCAACGATGTGGAACCACAGGGTGCAGGAAAGCAGGCAATCTGGCATCCTGGTTCCCACAAAGTCTATAGCATTCTCAGAAGTACCCTACACATTCATTATCTAATAATACCTAATAATACAACTCTGCAGAGTTTAAGCTCAAATCACAGGTGAGGACATGTTGAATAATAATTACTGAATAAATAAGAATACACAATGTAATCATGTACATTTTGGGGTCACTTAGAAATGTCCTTGTTTTTGAAAGAAAAGCACATTTTTTGGTCCATTAAAATAACAGAACATTTATAAGAAATACAGTGTAGGCATTGTTAATGTTGTAAATGACTATTGTAGCTGGTGACGGCTTATTTTTAATGGAATATCTACATAGGCGTACAGAGGCCCATTATCAGCAACCATCACTCCTGTGTTCCTATGGCACGTTGTGTTAGCCAAACCAAGTTTATAATTTTAAAAGGCTCATTAATCATTAGAAAACCCCTTTGTAATTATTTTAGCACAGCTGAAAACTGTTGTCCTTGCAAATCTGGTGCAGTCCATGAGGAGGAGATGCACTGCAGTACTTAATGCAGCTGGTGGCCACTCCAGATACTGACTGTTACTTTTGATTTTGACCACCCCCTTTGTTCAGGGACTTATTATTCCATTTCTGTTAGTCACATGTCTGGAACTTGTTCAGTTTATGTCTCAGTTGTTGAATCTTGTTATGTTCATACAAATATTTACACATGTTTAAGTTGGCTGAAAATAAACGCAGTTGACATTGAGAGGACATTTCTTTTTTTGCTGAGTTTACCTACTATTTACAATGTACTGTTTAATAAAAATTTACGCAGTAAGCAACAAATATCAACAAATGCAGCATTTACGCAGGCAGCCCATTTCTGATAATTTTTCACTAATTGGTATTTTGACAAATCAGATCAGGTATGAAATAGATTGGATGTGTAAAGTTCTGATGTGATTGGTCAAAATACCAATTAGTGGAAAAAATATCAGACCAGGCATGTGTAAACGCAGCATTACTAATCTCACCCATACTGAGAAATCTATCTAATGTGTGTCGTGTCTTTGGCTATGCTGGATTAAGTGATATGACATGTTATTCTATAAAATGATTTCTCCGTAATTAATATTACCTGATTGAGCTAATCATGTAAATGTAATTAACTAGAGAGTCGGGCACCACAAAATAATATTTCTAGAGCTGTTATCTTCCGAATAAACTCTTAAAGACCTAATAATATTTTACATCAATAGCAGTCTAAATTAATCGTCATCTTAATTCAGTCTCATCTGAAAGTTGTAAATTCTTGGTTATCTGCACGAACCCTGGCACACAAGTTGAATCAGCAATACAAAATTGGGTTTAATTATTTATTTACTAAATACCTAACTAATCACACAGAATTACACGTACACATAATTAAATCATAACTTGATTACAAATGACGTCATAAAGGAAAACGTCCCTGGCGGGCGGAACAAATATGACAGCTTGTTACACAAAAGAAAAGGGGCTGGGTTTGAGTGAAAGAGCGGGAAGACTGAGGAACAAAGGGAAGAAGCTGTGCTATCGTAAATACAGTATTTTATGCATTCTAAATTACCGCCCATTTGGAAAAGGAAAATGCAATAAATATTTACTCTGAGCTGCACTTCGGTAGGTTGTGGTAGATGGAAGGCTGTGTTGCCCAACCGAGTCTTTTGAAGAATGTCTCTGGTGGTCAATTGGATACGTTGTAGTAACGTCGTTGTGTGATAGACGGGATACTCTGTCTGTTCCTTCCTAACCCTCGTTTGCATCTGCTGTTGCTAACTCAACTGCTAGGAGGTATCACTTCTGTAGTGAATAAGAGTTCAAAGTTCATACCATTCACAACCAAAGCTCACGCTGATGTTGGCTTCGTTCTGTAGTTATTATCTGAACTATTCTGACATCGGAGTGTCGTCCTACATCCTCGGAACAGGAGGTTCTCATCAAGGGCTTATATAGGAAGGGAGAGCAGGGCGTGTTTGAAAAGTTTTATAGCCCTTGTCCCTTCACAGGGGCGGGCCACTGATTGAGCAGAGCCCTATCTTATGAAAACCCATCACAAATCATTTAATATTCAAACATTTAAATTGAACAACAATTCCATGTGAATCCGATAATTCTGATGTGTAGACTTTCCACTGTAGAGTTTATTTCATTTTATCATTGATGAGAATGTCTCAGATGACAACCGAACTGACATCATACTCATTAAGTACCACCACGTGTTCCATTGGTCAGATTACCAGAATATAGTTCATTTCCCCCCACCTTCTGATGTTCCCAGAATCTCTATGTTAACCAAGGGTTTGCAAATGTAACCTCAGTAGGGTAGAGAGAGGAAAAAGGGGGAAGAGGTATTTATGACTGTCATAAACCTACCCCCTAGGCCAACGTCATGACATGTGCAATTGCGTTGTTTCCTGTCGACTCGTTCATTTTGGTACAGCCATTCCCTTATCTGATTATCAGCTGGTTATCAGCTGTCATCAGACACACCTGGGTCTGAAAATACTATTCTCTTCCTCAATAGTATTCAGCAAATTCGTACTAGAGGAAAAGCCAATATAAGTATGACATTTAAAGCATACTTAATTTTCGAAATGCCATATACTATAAATACTATAAATGCTTTTTGCATATGCCAAAGGCATACTAATTAGGCCGCAAGTACGGATATGACCCAGGATGCATTCCAAATGGTAGTCTATTCCATGTATAGTGCACACATTTTTTACCAGGGCCCATCAGGTTCTATTTTATACCTGTTGTAAACTGTGTATGTGACAAATGCATTTAATTTGATTTTAAATCCTAATATACCTTTTCAAGCTGGGAGAGATGGAGATTTTGAGAAATGTTTTTTGAATACTTCTGCAAATTTTTTAAACCCCCTTCTGTGCATATCTCTCCCCCCCTCCCCCTCTCTCTTCACTCTTCCCCCCTGCTCAAATTAATTTGCTTCACTAGATAGGTGTTTTCCCCAAAATGGGTAATGGTTGTGGTTAATATATGCAGCGAAAGGAAGTACAAATGGCATATTCCTCTTTTACAGAAGTAGGGGATGAAATAAGCATGACTTCAGAGAGCTGTCTAAGAGATGGGAAAGGAGAGGGGGAAGGGGAGAGGGGTATTGGCGTGGAAGAGGGGTAAGGGGGAGAGAGGGGATCCCAGGAGTATTGACACTGATGTTGGAGGAGGATGAGGACAGTATGCACCCCCTCCCTCCCTCCTTGCCACCCTGACTCCCTTCCTCCCCTTCCTCAGCTCCCTCCTTCCTCTGTTCCTATTTCCACTCTCATCTCATCCCTCTCTCTTGCTGGGGGAAGCTGGACTGCTCTTACCACCTGTTAGCACTCTCCTTTGACCTCTCTCTCTCTCTTTCTCTTCTATTCTGTTCTCTTCCACTTTCTCTCGACTCCTCTTTCCTTTCTATCTCTCTCTCTCTCTCTCTCTCTCTCTCTCTCTCTCTCTCTCTCTCTCTCTCTCTTTCCCCCAACTCAGCTCTTTCTCTCCTGTCTCAACCAAGATCAGAGAAACACTCTCTGTGTCAACTATTTTGTAGAGTATCATCACTTACTTAACATAAAAAAATTCACCAGAATAATATAAATGGAGTAACTTCAAAGCTTTTCATTTGTCATTCACCACAAGTTTGTCAGCTAGGACTGCGACAGCCCTTTCCTCCCTCTCTCTCTCCCCTCTTCTTCTTCTCTACTCCCTCTGATCTCTCTCTTCCTTTGCTGTAAAGGAATAACTTACCACTCTCAAGTGACAGAGCAGACTAAGAAAATAACTTAGAAAATGTCAAGAGGGATCATGTCAGGAGAAAAAAAGGAGGGTTAGCATGCTGTCTTCTGGTTTATGCAAACTACCTTGCTCCGAGTGTGTTCTTCGAGGGCGTTCTTTTGAGTTCTTTTGTTCTTATGAGGACGAGAGTGTGGAGAATGCATACATTTGACATTTGAGAAGCACTGCATAACCTTTGACATTTTAGAGTAAATTGCGCCATGAACATGTTGGCCTCTCTAAGTGCTCATTTATGCTGGACTTTCCTGGATCACGACTGTAACTAATATTATATGTCAAATGTTTGTAGATCTTAACACATGATATAGTTTAACATTGCACCATTGTCAGTAAAGCAATTGAGATCTGTTTGTGTTTTGTATTGTTTAGCTACATAGAAATTTGGTTAACAAAAGTACTAACAAGACACAACAGGTTTACATTACAGTATATGCTTTAGCTTGCAATATACTTAAATGTAACATTAGTGTAGATAATGACCCAACTGGTCTACTAGCAAAAGATAACTTGGTAGTCACAGTTGAAGTTGGAAGTTTACATACATACACTTAGGTTGTAGTCATTAAAACTTGTTTTTCAACCTCTCCACAAATTTCTTGTAAACAAACTATAGTATTTGCAAGTACTTATGAACATCAACTTTGTGCATGACACAAGTCATTTTTACAACAATTGTTTACGGAACGATTATTTCACTTATAATTCACTCTATCACAATTCCAGTGGGTCAGAAGTTTACATACAGTAAGTTGACTGTGCCTTTAAACAGCTTGGAAAATTCCAGAAAATGATGTCATGGCTTTAGAAGCTTCTGATAGGCTAATTGACAACATTTGAGTCAATTGGAGGTGTAACTGTGGATGTATTTCAAGGCCTACCTTCAAACTCAGTGCCTCTTTACTTGACATCATGGGAAAATCAAAAGAAATCAGCCAAGACCTCAGAAAAAAATTGTAGACCTCCACAAGTCTGGTTCATCATTGGGAGACCTCCACAAGTCTGGTTCATCATTGGGACTGGCTTCCAGCAATTTCCAAACCATTCATGGTGCTGAAGGTACCACATTCATCTGCACAACCAATCCACCTCTGGCCTGCTCGCCTCCCTACCACTGAGGAAGTACAGTTCCCGCGCAGCCCAGTCAAAACTGTTCGCGTATAAAAACACCACGCCAGGACAGCGGAGTCAATCACCACCTTCCGCACCTGAAACCCCACCTCATACCACTCAGAAGGTGTAAAGTGGCTTTCCACTGTCTCCTTTGTAAGTCGAGATGAAATGACAAATGTAATGTAAATGTAGGAAGGTGACGTGTTCTGTCTCCTCGCGAACATACTTTGCAATCAATCAATCAAAGATCACAGCAAAGGACCCTGTGAAGATGCTGGAGGAAATAGGTACAAAAGTATCTATATCCACAGTAAAATGAGTCTTATATCGACATAACCTGAAAGGCCGCTCAGCAAGGAAGAAGTCACTGCTCCAAAACTGCCATAAAAAAATCCTGACTGGGGTTTGCAACTGCATATGGGGATCGTACTTTTTGGAGAAATGTCCTTTGGTCTGATGAAACACAAATAGAACTGTTTGGCCATAATGACCATTGTTATTAGGTGTAGGTGTCTGGTTAGACTGTAAACTCTCCTTCCAGACTCAAATTAAGCATCTTCAATCCAAAATTAAATCTAGAAGTGGCTTCCTATATCGCAACAAAGCATCCTTCACTCATGATGCCAAACATACCCTCGTAAAACTGACCATCCTACTGATCCTCGACTTCGGTGATGTCATCTATAAAATAGCCTTCAACACTCTACTCATCAAACTGGATGCAGTCTATCACAGTGCCATCCGATTTATCACCAAAGCCCCATACACTACCCACCATTGCAACCTGTCTGCTCTCGTTGGTTGGCCCTCACTTCATACTCATCGCCAAACCCACTGGCTACAGGTTATCTACAAGTCTCTGCTAGGTAAAGCCCCACCTTATCTCAGCTCACTGGTCACCATAGCAGCACCCACTCGTAGAACATGCTCCAGCAGGTATATCTCCCTGGTCACCCCCAAAGCCAATTCCTCCTTTGGTCGTCTTTCCTTCCAGTTCTCTGCTGCCAATGACTGGAACGAACTGCAAAACATTCTGAAGCTGGAGACTCATATCTCCCTCACTAGCTTTAAGCACCAGCTGTCAGAGCAGCTCACAGATCACTGCACCTGTACATAGCCCATCTGTAAACAGCCCATCTATCTACCTACCTCATCCCCATACTGTATTTATTTATTTATCTCGCTCCTTTGCACCCCAGTATCTCTACTTACACATTCATCTTCTGCACATCCACCATGCCAGTGTTTTAATTGCTATAATGTAATTACTTTGCCACCATGGCCTATTTATTGCATTAACTCCCTTATCTTACCCCATTTGTTCTACTGTATTATTGACTATGTTTTGTTTATTCCATGTGTAACTCTGTGTTGTTGTATGTGTTGAATTGCTATGCTTTATTTTGGCCAGGTCGCAGTTGCAAATGAGAACTTGTTCTCAACTATCCTACCTGGTTAAATAAAGGTGAAATAAAAAAATAAAAAAATTGTTATGTTTGGAGGAAAAGGGGGGGGCTTGCAAGCAGAAGAACACCATCCCAACCGTGAAACACAGGGGTGGCAGCATCATGTTGTGGGGGTGCTTTGCTGCAGGAGGGACTGGTGCACTTCACAAAATAGATAGCATCATGAGGGGGAAAACTATGTGGATATAATGAAGCAACATCTCAAGACATCAGCAGGAATTTAAAGCTTGGTCGCAAATGGTTCTTCCAAATGGACAATGACCCCAAGCATACTTCAAAAGTTGTGGCAAAATGTCTTAAGGACAACAAAGTCAAGGTATTGGTGTGGCCATCACAATGCCCTGACCTCAATCCTATATAAAATTTGGGGGCAGAACTGAAAAAGGGTGTGCGAGCAAGGAGGCCTACAAACCTGACTCAGTTACACCAGCTCTGTCAGGAGGAATGGGCCAAAATTCACCCAACTTATTGTGGGAAGCTTGTGGAAGGCTACCCGAAATGTTTGACCCAAGTTAAACAATTTAAAGGCAATTCTACCAAATACCAATTGAGTGTATGTAAACTTCTGACCCACTGGGAATGTGATGAAAGAAATAAAAGCTGAAATAAATCATTCTCTCTACTATTATTCTGACATTTCACATTCTTAAAATAAAGTGGTGATCCTAACGGACCTAAGACATGGAATTAATTATTACTCTGATTAAATATCAGGAATTGTGAAAAACTGAGTTTAAATGTATTTGACTAAGGTGTATGTTAACTTCCGACTTCAACTGTATATATATATATATATATATATATACTACGGGTCCAAAGGTTTAGAACACCTACTCATTCAAGTTTTTATTTTTACTAATCATTGTAGATGAAAGGGGGAGAAACGTTAAAGAAGGATTTTTAAGCCTTGAGACAATTGAGACATGGACTCCGTATGTACGTCATTTAGTGGGGCAATGGGCAAGATAAAAGATTGAAGTGCCTTTGAACTGGGTATGGTAGTAGGTGCCAGGTGCTCCGGTTTGAGAGTGTCAAGAACTGCAGTGCTGCTGGAGTTTTAACGCTCAAATGTTTCCTGTGTATCAAGAATGGTCCACCACCCAAAGGACAACCGGCCTACCTGACACAACTGTGGGAAGCAGCGGAGTCAACATGGGCCAGCATCCCTGTGGAACACTTTCGACACCTTGTAGAATCCATGACCCAACGATATGAGGCTATTCTGAGGGAAAAAGGGGGTGCAACTCGATATTAGGAAGGTGTTTTTAATATTTGTACACTCAGTGAATATTTGTCTGCCTACTTTTTGGTCGCGAGAGTGCTCGTGGAGGGTGTGTAGGGGTTTCCGTTGGTGGTACCATGGGTGGAAAGTCCAGACCAGGTCTCCACCGTGCGCATCCCCCCTGAATATGCCGATTTGGCTCTTGCCTTCTCCAAAAAGAAGGCGACTCAATTACCACTCCATCGATGGGGGGATTGTGCGATAAATCTCCTTGTAGACGCCGCACTTCCCTGGAGTCACATGTATCCCCTGTCGCAAGCGGAGACGGTGGCTATGGAGACATATGTCTCTGAATCCCCGCGTCAGGGGTACATTCGGTCCTCCACTTCACCCACGTCCTCAGGTTTCTTTTTTGTGAAGAAGGAGGGAGGTCTGCGCCCGTGTATTGACTATCGGGGTCTCAATCATATCACAGTGAGGTACAGTTACCCGCTACCTCTCATTGCCACGGCGATTGAGTCAATGCACGGGGCGCGCTTCTTCACTAAACTGGATCTCAGGAGCGCTTACAACCTGGTGCGTATCCGGGAGGGAGATGAGTGGAAGACGGCGTTCAGTACCACCTCAGGGCATTATGATTTCCTCATCATGCCGTACGGGTTGATGAATGCTCCATCAGTTTTCCAATCCTTTGCAGACTAGATTTTCAGGGACCTGCACGGGCAGAGTGTAGTGGTGTATATCGATGACATTCTGATATACTTCGCTACACTCGCCGAGCATGTGTCCCTGGTGCGCAGGGTGCTTGGACGACAGTTGGAGCATGACCTGCATGTCAAGGATGAGAAATGCCTGTTCTTTCAGCAGGCCGTCTCCTTCCTAGGGTATCGCATTTCCACCTCGGGTGGAGATGGAGATTGACCGCATTTCAGCCGTGCCTAGTTGGCCGACTCCCACCACGGTAAAGGAGGTGCAGCAGTTTTTAGGGTTTGCCAATTACTACCGGAGATTTATCCGGGGTTTTGGCCAGGTGGCGGCTCCGATTACCTCACTTCTGAAGGGGGGTCCTGTACGTTTGCAGTGGTCGGCTGAGGCAGACAGGGCTTTTGGGCACCTAAGGGCTCTGTTTACCTCGGCTCCCGTGCTGGCCCATCCGGATCCCTCTTTGGCGTTCACAGTGGAGGTGGACACGTCCGAGGCTGGGATAGGAGCCGTGCTCTCTTAGCGCTCGGGCAAACCACCGAAGCTCCACCCCTGTGCCTTCTTCTCGAAGAAGCTCAGCCCGGCAGAGCGGAACTATGATGTGGAGGACCGGGAGCTGTTGGCTATGGTTAAGGCTTTGAAGGCGTGGAGACATTGGCTGGACTGACCACCGCAGGAGTACATCCGGGGAGCGAGGAGACTGAATCCTCGTCAGGCAAGGTGGGCCATGTTTTTTTTAACCCGTTTTGTGTTCACCCTGTCCTACAGACCAGGTTCCCAAAATGTGAAGGCAGACGCACTGTCCCGGCTGTATGACACAGAGGAGCGGCCCACGGATCAGACTCCCATACTCCTGGCCTCCTGCCTGGTAGCGCCGGTCATATGGGAGCTGGACGCGGACATTGAGCAGGCGTTACGTACAGAGCCCGCTCCCGTCCAGTGTCCCGTCGGGCGTCTGAACGTTCCGTCTACTGTTCGTGACCAGTTGATTTATTGGGCCCACACGTCACCCTCCTCTAGTCATCCGGGGATCAGTCGGACGGTGTTCTGTTTGAGTGGGAAGTGCTGGTGGCCTACCTTGGCAAAGGATGTGAGGGTTTATGTTTCCTCCTGCACCCAGGAGGCTCCTAGACACCTGTCCGGAGGTAAGCTACATCCCTTACCCGTTCCACAACGGCCTTGGTCACACCTGTCGGTGGATTTTCTGACCGACCTTCCTCTCTCACAGGGAAACACCACGATCCTGGTCGTTGTGGATCGTTTCTCTAAGCCCTGTCATCTCCTCCCTCTGCCCGGTCTCCCTACAGCCCTACAGACTGCGGAGGCCTTGTTTACTCACGTCTTCTGGCATTTCGCGGTGTCTGAGGATATAGTGTCTGATTGAGGTCCCCAGTTCACTTCGAGAGTCTGGAGGGCGTTCATGGAACGTCTGGGGGTCTCGATCAGCCTTACCTCAGGTTTTCACCCCGAGAGTAATGGGCAGGTGAAGAGAGTGAACCAGGATGTGGGAAAGTTTCCGCGGTCTTATTACCAGGACCGGCCGGGGGAGTGGGCGGCATTCGTGCCCTGGGCAGAGATGGCACAGAACTCGCTCCACCACTCTTCCACTAACCTCTCCCCTTTCCAGTGCGTATTGGGGTACCAGCCGGTTCTGGCGCCGTGGCATCAGAGTCAGACCGAGGCTCCTGCATGGACGACTGGTTCAGGCGCGCGGAGAAGACATGGGAGGCCGCCCATGCGGCGTTCGGCGGTCGACGTCAACCGGTCTTCTAGCCATCGACGCTCCACTTGTCATTGTTCCATTTGTTTTGTCTTGTTTCCCCGCACACCTGGTTTACATTCCCTTATCACACTACATATATATTCCCTCTGTTTTCCCCATGTCTTTGTGTGGAATTGTTTTGTTACATGTTCCGTGTTACGCGCCAGGCTGGTTTTTCCCCGGGTACCGTGTGCACATTGCCCCTTTGCCATTTGGCTGGAAGTTTTTTGATGCAGTTGAGTCCGTCTGTTGTTACTTCTGCCAATTAAAGTGTGCGCCAGATCACAACTCTCCTCTCTCCTGCACCTGACTTCTTACCAGTAGAGCACAACCTGACACACACACACACACACACACACACACACACACACACACACACACACACACACACACACACACACACACACACACACACACACACACACACACACAGTATTGTACAGCTAACCTTGTGGCGACACACAATTCAGTCCCATTCAAAATCCTATTTTCCCTAACCTGCTTAACCTAACCCGTACCCTTACCCTTACCCTAACCTTAACCCTAACCCTAACCCTGAACCTAACCCTAACACTAGCTCCTAACCCTAAAACTAACCCTAAATGTAATTCTAACCATAACACTAATTCTAACCTTAACCCTAAACCCCTTAGAAATAGCATTTGACCTCGTGGGGACTAGAAAATGTCCCCAGTTGGTCAAATTTGTTTTTGTTTACTATTCTTGTGCGGATTTCTGGTCCCCACAAGAATGGTTAAACACGTCCACACACAAACACAGTGCTGACAGCCCCTATCCCCAAACCCCTGCCAGACAATCTGTGTTGTATGAGTTATAGAGGTTTGCCAGCAGGGCTGTGACTGGCAGAAATTTATTTAGTGCTTCTCCAAGGTGCCAACGCCATGTGACAAATCTGCCTCCGAGCACTGACTGTGTCTGTGTCTGTGTGTATGTGTGAGTGTGAGTGTGTGTCTGTGCCTTTGTCTGTGTGTGTGTATGCCCCCAAGCCCCAGGATATGGCAGAGGTTAGGATGGCAGAGGTAACCCTGCAGGGGTTGAGAGTTAGAGGGTGGGAGTGATGGAGGAAGAGTCACTGGAAAAAGACGTGAATTGTTAATTCCATAAGGATGATCCATGCATAGTAAGTTTAGTTAGTGATAAACCTATGGGGGCCGTTAAGTCTAGCTGTCTGTCTCTTTCTTTCTCTTTCTCGCTCTCACTCCCTCGCTCTCTCTCTATTCCCTCTCTTCCCTCTCTTTCTTCCTCCCCATCTCTCTTTCTTTCTCTTTGCCCCCTCTCCTTCTCTTTCTCCCATATCTCTCTCTCTCTCTCTCCCTTTTCTCTCTCATTCTCTCTCCCTCTCCCCCTTCTCTCTCTGTTACTCTCATTCTCTGCCTCTCTCTCTCCCTCTCCACGTTCTCTCTATTCCTCCCTCATTTTCTCTTTCTCTCTCACTCCCTCACCCCCATATCCCTCTCTATGTATTTTCTCTCTGCCCCCTCTCTTTCTCTTTCTCTCCCATCCCCCTCCCTCGATCTCTCTCTGTTAGTGTGGAATATGTGCCTCACACTGGGTTTATGCTGCAGAGCCTGCAGGATTCTACTGAAGGCTAAGCTGTGAATCCTTGTCACCAGTTGCTTTACACCACAAAGCTGTTGAGCTGACGTGTGTTTGTGTGTGTGCGCAAGTGCGTTTACGAGTGCATGAGTGTGTGTGTTGCTGAGCTCCTGTTCTGACAGGTGCTTGAGTCAGGGCTTTAGGCAGGGATGAAGATTTTATTATTGGTGAAGGGATGAGGGATGGTAGAGAAGGGTGGAGTGGAGAATATGGAAAGAAAGAGGGATAGAGAGAGAGGAATGGAGAGGGGGATATGGAGAAGAAGAGGGATAGAGAGAGGCTGGAATGGAGAGGGGATAGGGAGGCAAGGAGGGATGAAGGTTTCATTAATCGCATGGATTCAGACTTGGGTGTTATTTTCATACCTCATGCTAAATTTACAGAAGGGATATTGGAGGGGGATAGAGAGAGTGAGAAAGGGAGCGAGGAAGGGAGAGAATGAGAGCAACTGACAGAAGAGCAGTTGAGTGGGGAGAGCGAGGGAGGGATGGAGAGAGGGATAGGGAGAGAGGAGGAACAAAGAGGGATGGAGAGCGATAGAAAGAGCGTTGGAGGGTGTAAATGTCTGATTTGAGGTGTCAGATAGAGTATTTACAGCTAGAGGCTATGAATATGGTTTCCTAGGGACAGTATGTCTTTGTGTGTGTGTGTTCAGCTTTATTTTCACTCTCTTTCAAGGCTGCAAACCTGCATCTTCAAACCCACTGACTTAACAAATAGCCTTTGTAAACTTTATTTGTTCCATGGCTTTATGAAGCAATAGAAAACCACTTATAGTTGATTTCTATTGTAAAACCACCTTGGGTGAAGGTCACAGGAAATTGTATTATTTTAACATTCTTGGAAGAACTACAAATGAATGACAAGCGTCTTTCTCAAGGGCATCAGTGTGTTGTGAAGGATTCCAGCCTGGTATCAACTGATAAGCGTCATTCTGTGAAGCTTTTGCCTGCCTGTCTGAGTGTTTCACCAATTTACCCATTGCAGCTTCATCTCAAAATTGTTGCTTTGAATGCAATTTATTGACTTATGAGTCAAAACTGTGAAGCATATATTTTTGCAAATGAATCACAGATTGATGCTTATCAACTATATCATGTTCACAGGAAATGTCATTATTGTATCATTCTTGGAAGAACTAGAAAATAATGAAAAGTGTGTTTCTCACGGGCATCAGTAGATCAGAAACTATTGAAGTTGAAAAAGTCCCCGTACATTTTTTTTTACAACAACTATTAGTTAAGATGTTTCTAAATCTAACTATGGTTCAAACTTTGAGGAGAAAGTTCAGCCATCAATTCAAATGTATTTGTCACATGCTTCATAAATCGTTGTAGACCAACAGTGAAATGCTAACTTATAGGCCCTTCCCAACAATGCAGAGACAAAAAAAGAGAGAAATAATGAGTAACTACAATGAGGTTTTAGCCTGAATCGTCTTGCTGACAGGTGGATCCTCCTCCCTGTAAAAACATACAGTACCAGTCAAAAGTTTGGACACACCTACTCATTCAAGGGTTTTTCTTTATTTTTACTATTTTCTACATTGACGAAATATTGTCAAGACATCAAAACTATGAAATAACACATAGAATCATGTGGTAACCAAAGAAGCGTTATACAAATCAAAATATATTTTATATTTGAGATTATTCAAAGTAGCCACCCTTTGTCTTGATGACATCTTTGCACACTGTTGGCATTCTCTCAACCAGCTTCATGAGGAATGCTTTTCCATCAGTCTTGAAAGAGTTCCCATGTATGCTGAGCACTTGTTGACTGCTTTTCCTTCACAGGTCAGGTGATTGTGGAGGCCAGGTCATCTGATGCAGCACTCCATCACTCTCCTTGGTCAAATAGCCCTTACACAGCCTGGAGGATTGTTTTGGGTCATAATTCCACTAAGCACATACCAGATGGGGATGGCATACTGCTGCGGAATGCTGTGGTAGCTATGCTGGTTAAGTGTGCCTTGAATTCTAAATAAATCACAACAGGGTCACCAGCAAAGCACCCCCACACCATCACACCTCCTCCTCCATTGAACCAAACATGCGGAGATCATCCGTTCACCTACTCTCCGTATAACGAAGACACGTCAGTTGGAACCAAAAATCTCAAATTTGGACTCATCAGACCAAATTACAGATTTCCACTGGTCTAATGTCCATTGCTTGTGTTTCTTGGCCCAAGCAAGTCTCTTCTTATTATTGGTGTCCTTTAGTAGTGGTTTCTGATTCTGATTCACACAGTCTCCTCTGAACAGTTGATGTTTAGATGTGTCTGTTACTTGAACTCAGAGAAGAATTTATTTAGGCTGCAATCTAATAAACGTATCCTCTTCAGCAGAGGTAACTCTCGGTCTTCCTATCCTGTGGCAGTTCTTGAAATTTTCCAGATTGACTGACCTTCATGTCTTAAAGTAATGATGTACTGTCATTTCTCTTTGCTTATTTGAGCTCTTCTTGCCATAATATGGATTTGGTCTTTTACCAAATAGGGCTATCTTCTGTATACCACCCCTACCTTGTCACAACACAACTGATTGTCTCAAACGCATTAAGAAGGAAAGAAATTCCACAAATTAACAAGGAGCACCTGTTCATTGGAATGCATTCCAGGTGACAACCTCATTGAAGCTGGTTGACAGAATGCCAAGAGTGTGCAAAGCTATCATTGAAGCATCTCAAGTTACTTTGCTTATTAACACATTTTTTGTTACTTTCATTTATTTAACCAGGTAGGTTGACTGAGAACATATTCTCATTTACAGCAACAACCTGGGGAATAGTTACAGGGGAGAGGAGATGAATGAACAAAACGTAAACTGGAATGATTAGGTGACCATGGTAGTACAGTATGAAGATCAAATTGGGAATTTAGCCAGGACACCAGGGTTAACACCCCTACAGTAAGTGCCATGGGATTTTCAGAGACCACAGAAAGTCATGACAACTGTTTAACCTCCCAGCCAAAAGACAGCACCCTACACAGGACAATGTCTCCAATCACTGCCCTGGGGTATTGGGATATACTTTTTAGGCTAGAGGAAAGGGTGCCTCCTATTGGCCCTCCAACACCACTTCCAACAGAATCTGGTCTCCCATCCAGGGACTGACCAGGACCAACCCTGCATAGCTTCAGAAGCAAGCCAACAGTGGGATGCGGGGTGGTATTACTACATGATTCCACATGTGTTATTTCATAGTTTTGATGTCTTCACTATTATTGTCAGCGAGACGATTCGGGCTAAAACCTTGCAACACTTGATTACACACTCCTTGCATCAGACACACACACGTACATGACCATTTGGCCACCATGGTGTACAAACAGTCAAACAGTAAACAAATATCACTCAATCAATCTGTTTTGTGCCAACACACATTCAACACAACACAGCTAAACACACACAACCCTAGAGCAGCTGTGCCAGATTGGTCCAACACACGCACACCTGGGACTGGTCAGAGGGGTTCACAGAGTTCTCTCACAGACTCAGATGTCACTGTCCCACTGGGAGAAGAGAGAGAGAAATAGAGAGCGAGAGAGAGAGAGAGAGTCCCCTCATCTAGCTGGTCCTGAGTTCACAAACCTGTTCTACTAACACACTGAAGCCACAGGAACAGAACATCCAATAAATCAGAATGAACCAAATTGCAACACAGTCAAAACAAAGCTACATGACCTATTGGGAAATACAAACACAATGTTACGGCTTTCTTCCGTTGAAGGAGAGTCGGACCAAAATGCAGCGTGGTTTTTACGATACATCTTTAATGATGTTTCTATTTCCGTTTTGAAGTTCTAATGTGGTAGGGATAGTAAGGAATAGTTTATGACACACAAGAGCAGCCACTCACCGATATAGTTACAATCAAGTTATAGAAACATGTGATGGATGATCAATGGAAACAGGATGCACCTGAGCTCAATTTCGACTCTCATAGCAAAGGGTCTGAATACTTATGTAAAAAAGGTTTACCTTTATGTTTTTATTTGTTATGAATTTGCACAACAACAAAAAATCTAAAAACCTGTTTTGTCATTATGGTGTATTGTGTGTAGATTGAATAAAATAAAATAAAATCTATTTTAGAATACGGCTGTAACGTAACAAAATGTGGAAAAAGTGAAGGTGTCTGGAAACTTTCTGAATGCACTGTAAGTGTCTAGACAATATTTGTAACCCCCTCGCCCTTATAGATCTTATAGAGGCAACGCAAAGACAATGTATTCCATTGAGCCCATTTCATTTTGCTGCACCAGGACAACCCACAGTTGAGCCTACTCAACGCCGATTGGTAAATTAAATGATATATTTTGTTATCAAGTGTGGCCAAATGCCTGTTGGCATCAATCAATCAAATTCTAAGGTGGCAACATCAGATACATGGGTGTCACGCCCTGACCGTAGAGAGCTTTTTTATGTCTCTATTTTGGTTTGGTCAGGGTGTGATTTGGGTAGGCATTCTATGTTCTTTTTCTATGTTCTTTTTCTACGTGTTTCTATTTCTGTGTGTTTGGCCGGGTGTGGTTCTCAATCAGAGGCATCTGTCTATCGTTGTCTCTGATTGAGAACCATACTTAGGTAGCTCTTGCCCACATGGGTTTTGTGGGTAGTTATTTTCTGTTTAGTGTGTTTTGTACCTGACAGGATTGTATCGGTTTTCGGTCATTTTTGTTATTTCAGTGTTCAGTTCTAATAAAATCATGAAAACATACCACGCTGCACCTTGGTCCTCTCCTTCCAACAGCCGTTACAGAGGACCAAAGGACTGGGCAGCGAGGAAGAGTGGACTGGACATGGGAGGACATTCTGGACGGCAAGGGATCCTACACATGGGAGGAGATCCTGGCTGGAAGGGATCGCCTCCCATGGGAATAGGTGGAGGCAGCAGGAGAAGGGAACCAGCAGTATGAGGGAACACGGCTGGCAAGGAAGCCCGAGAAGCAGCCCTCCAATTTTTTTAACCTGTTATAGCTGCAATCCCGATACAGGGATCGATATGACAACTACCAGTGAAAATAGAGGGCTCCAAAATTCAAACCACAGAAATCTCATAATTACAATTCCTAAAACATACATGTGTCTTATATAATTTAAAATCTTTTTTCGTTGTTAATCCCACCAAAGTGTCCGATTTCAAATAGGCTTTTCAGCGAAAGCACTACAAACGATTATGTTAGGTCTCCACCAAACCACAATAAGCACAGCCATTTTCCAGCAAAATATAGCCTTCACAAAAACCAGAAATAAAGAATTAATCACTAACCTTGAATTATCTTCATCAGATGACACTCATAGGACTTCATGTTACACAATACATGCATGTTTTGTATGATAAAGTTCATATTTATATTAAAAAAATATGAGTTTACATTGGTGCGTTAGATTCACTAGCCACATCATTCAACAGAAATACTCATCATAAATGTAGATGATAATATAGTTATACACATGGAATTATAGATATACCTCTCCTTAAGGGGGGGACCACACGGGGAGTGTGGCAGAGTAAGGTTGGAGACCTGAGCCCACTCCCCGTGCTTACCGTGGTGAGCATGGGACTGGTCAGGCCCCGTGCTATGGGGTGATGCTCATGGTGTTGAGGCGGAGCATTCATAGGCCGGTGTGTTCCATGCCAGTGTCCCGCATTTGCCGGGTGGAAGCTGACATCCAGCCAGAACGGGGGGGGGCCAGCTCCGCGCTCGAGACCGCCAGTGCGCCTCCATGGCCCAGTGTATCTGGTGCCTCGGCCAAGGAAGAGGCCTCCTGGATGTCTCCCCAGCCTGGTGAGTCCTGTGCCTGCCGCCGGTCCGGCGCTGCCAGAGTCTCCCTCCTGTCCGGCACTGCCAGAGTCTCCCTCCTGTCTGGAGTTGCCCCTCAGTACAGAGGCGCCCTTCACTCCAGACTCGCCCTCCAGTCCTGAGCCGGCAGTGCCGCCCTTCAGTCCAGAGGCGCCCTCTAGTCCGGGGCTCTCTACGAGGGCCTTCAGTTCGTGGTCAGCGGTGAGGGTCCCTGCTCTAGGGGCGTTACCTAAGTGGGCCGGACCAGAGGTGAAGCAGGGGTCCACGTCCCTCACTAGAGCCGCCACCGCGGAGAAATGCCCACCCAGACCCTCCCCTATAGGTTCAGGTTTTGCAGCCGGAGTTCGCACCTTTGGGGGGGGGGTACTGTAACGCCCTGACCGTAGAGAGCTTTTTATGTCTCTATTTTGGTTTGGTCAGGTTGTGATTTGGGTGGGCATTCTATGTTATTTTTCTGTGTTTCTATTTCTGTGTATTTGGCCGGGTGTGGTTCTCAGAGGCAGCTGTCTATCGTTGTCTCTGATTGAGAACCATACTTAGGTAGCTCTTGCCCACATTGGTTTGTGGGTAGTTGTTTCCTATTTTGTGTCTTTCTGCACCTGACAGGACTGTTTCTGTTTTTGGTCATTCTCTTTGTTATTTCAGTGTTCAGTCCTAATAAAAGCATGAACACGTACCACGCTGCACCTTGGTCCTCTCCTTCCAACAGCCGTTACAATGGGCTACATATACTGAGACAGAGGGGCGCTGTTTCTCTTGCTCAGATGATTTCATCAGTGAGATTCAGCCACATGCGAATTGACAAGAAATTATGAAAACACAGACAGACAAAAATAAATTATTTCATAATTTGCATTTATTATTCATAATAATAAATGCATCCATGAATACACATCCATGGCATCCATGAATACACTCCACTGCACCTGTGTGAGGGCAGTACACAGTGGTAATAAAAACATTAGCGAATCAACAATGGTTACAATATACATATACAAATCAGTGGAATAAACTCGCTAAATAGCATTTAGTTATTTTGATGACATGTAGGACATTTTTGAAAATTTTCCCTCATTTCCCTTCTTCCTATTGCACAGTAAAGCCTACAAAACTGTAGATTTGTTTTACCCCTTATTCCAATTGGTAGTTACAGTCTTGTCCCATCACTGCACCTCTCGTATGGACTTGGGAGAGGCAAAGGTTGAAAACCATGCGTCTACCGAACATGACCCTGCCAAGCCGGTCTACTTCTTGACACACTGCTCGCTTAACCCGGAAGCCAGCTGTGTCACGTTCTGACCTTTATTTCCTTTGTTTTGTATTTATTTAGTATGGTCAGGGTGTGAGTTGGGTGGGCAGTCTATGTTTGTTTTTCTAGGTTTTGGGTATTTCTATGTTTCGGCCTAGTATGGTTCTCAATCAGAGGTAGGTGTCATTAGTTGTCTCTGATTGAGAATCATACTTAGGTAGCCTGGGTTTCACTGTGTGTTTGTGGGTGATTGTTCCTGTCTCTGTGTTTTGTACCAGATAGGGCTGTTGTTGGTTTTCCACGTTTATTGTTTTGTAGTGGTCATGTTTATCTGTTTTCATTAAACATGGATCGCAATAGCCACGCCACATTTTGGTCTGACTCTCCTTCACATACAGAAAACCTTGACAAGCTGCAGCAATGTGTCGGAGGAAAAGCCGTACAACTGCCGACCGTGCATGCGCCTGGCCTGCCACAGGAGTTACTAGAGCCCAATGGGACAAGGACATCCCAGCCGGCCAAACCCTCCCCTAACCTGGACGAATTGTGCGCCGCCTCATGGGTCTCCCGGTCGTGGCTGCAACACAGCCTGGGATCAAACCCAGGTCTGTAGTGACACCTCAAGCACTGCAATGCAGTGCCTTAGACCTCTGTGCCACTCGGGAGGCACATTAAGTATTGACCTTGGGTAAAATGAAGCCTCTTCACAGCTCGACTCCGTTGGTGGAGTTCATCATAAACATTGTTCACCATAGAGTTGAGTTAAGTCGGCTATTTATCTTCAGCTATTCATCTATTAGGAAGAACTGTTCAGGAGCCTTTCATAGTACTATTGGCCCTATATCCTCCCATCAGAATGTCCTAAAAGGTGTAGCCTGGTCTCTCAAGATTCACTTCAAAATCCAACTTCCGTCCAGGATGTCAGGGCAACGGTGAGCTCTATTACCATCAAGTAGGCTCGGGTTTTGCAATGGCATTGTGGACAGGGGTGGCGGATGGACATAAGGGCTGTGTGTTCAATCCGGTTCAATGATCATTTTATTGTTGTTTTAACCCTATCCCAAATATTAACTCTTAACTTAACCGTACTGAATGAATGTCTAAACTTAACCAGCCGCGAGGCTCTGGCTACAGCAGTGGAACAACTCAGGGTGCAAAAACACTTTGAAATTTGACATTTGACCTTCAAAATGTGGAAAAACATTGGAATCTGAAATTAAATTGGTCAAACCATGAGATCTTGTAAAAATCTTGCATATGTGCGTGTGTGCTGCATAGAGTAATCCTAGTCTTTCTGTACCGTGAGATTTAAGTAGTCAGTGCTTCAGTGCTTACACTCTCAGGAGCTTACAGCAGCCAATGTAATCAGGCACAAGTTAAAAACCACGGAAATAAGTCTCTATTTTTCAAACCTGGATAAAACAGCCCCCTGTGTCCTGATGTGTGTGTGTGTGTGTGTGTTTGTGTGTGTGTCTGTGCTAGCGCGGTGTGCTTGCATCAGCGCGTGTGTCCTGAATTGGGGGCACTGTGCAATCATTTTTGGCAGAACACCTTGATATGGACTGGGGTGCCATGGGCTATTATTGGGCTGTGGATTTAGTTCTCTTCAGACATCCAGAGCTGCAGTGTGTGTGTGGTGTGTGTGTGTGTGTGTGTACGTGCATGATTGTGTGTGTGTTCTATGGCTTACCTAGAGCAATAATCCAGGTCACAGACACACAAACTCCAAGTCAGTGATGCATATTTAAATATGTATGAGGCAGTGACAACCTTAGAGTTAAAATGAAGTCATTTCTCCAGTCTAAATACCAGGCTAGTCCAACACTTAGCTATTTATGTATGCACAATTAACCTCTCAACAGCTCACGCTAATATTTTAGTGTATGAAGAAAGACATATTGGCAAGGTTGTGAGTGTGTGTGTGTTTGTGTGTGTGAGTGAGCGAGCGAGCGAGCGATAGAGAGGGAGAGAGTATGTGTGTGTGTGTGATTATTATGCTAGTCAACAGGCTGACAGCTAAATGGAGTTGCTCTCTTTCTTTGGTCCTGGAAGTGAATTCCTCCTGAATCTTAATCTTATATTTCACACTAAATCCTGATGATCCATTGTGTCTGTGTCCGTGTGTGTGTGTGTCTATGTGTTTGTGCGTGCTGGTGTGTCAGTGTATGTGCTCTCCAGAACTGTCATGTTACATTCCCAGGAAGGCAGGACATTCTCTTCCCCGGATGTTATCCACCTAATTTCCATCTCCCTCTTAACCTCCTCTTTTAGAATGCTACAGTCAGGAAGACATGTACAAGCCCACACTGTCACGCCCTGACCTTAGTATTCTTTGTTTTCTTTATTATTTTAGTTAGATCAGGGTGTGACATGGGTGATGTATGTGTTTTTGACCCTGTCTAGGTGTTATGCATGTCTATGGTTGCCTAGATTGGTTCTCAATTAGAGGCAGCTGTTTATCGTTGTCTCTGATTGGGAACCATATTTAGGCAGCCATATTGCTTGGGTATTCCGTGGGTTATTGTGTTAGTTGCTTGTGTCTGCCCTTATCATATATAGCTTCACGTTTGTTTTGTTAGTTTGTTCAAGTGTTTTTCGTTTCATTAAATTAGATTGTATTCACATCACGTTGTGCCTTGGTCTCCTCCATTCAACGAACGTGACACGCATTTCCCACAACTTATTCCTCCCTCAATTAGATATGACAAACATTTTTTAAAGTAAGTACATGTTTGTGTATTGCATCACCTTGCACATTGCATTTCAACACGCATTCATATAGCTGGGTTAGCCTTGGTGTTAGTACATTTTCATGACGTAAAGAGAGCTAAGAGGATGGAAACCCCAAAATGTGTTTCAGTCTAAAATAAAACAGTGAATGAGTCATGTTTTTTGCAAAAGTGGTTATGTGTGATGTGCAGGAATTCCGTTCTTATTTTCCACACACTGAAATAACAAACTCAGACAGTCTTATTGTTGTTTAGTCGTAGGGTTCTTAGAATAGTTTCTGCTTCTTCAACAGCTAATGGGGATCTGCATAAAAATCATAAACAGATAAAAAATGCCAAGTCACAAAATAACAAGCAAAATCTCCTGTAAGATTATAAAAAGATTTCACGCAATGATTTAACAATGACAGGAAAAATAATTGATTCAAATCCGATATGCAAATAAATAGGATTTGAGTCACTTCAAACTTCCAATGTGAACACGGCTTAAGAGCTTTGCACACCTGGATTGCACAGTATTTACAATAAATCAAGGTACATGATCAACAACCAACTTGACTTTGCTTAAAGACATTTTTAAAGAATAATTTGTAAATACTGTGCAATCCAGGTGTGCAAAGCTCTTAAGCCGTGTTCACATTGGAAGTTTGAAGTGACTCAAATCCTATTTATTTGCATATCGGATTTGAATCAATTATTTTTCCTGCAGTCTGAACAGCCAAAAGCTACAAGAAATCTGATATTTCAAGCCGTATTTAAAACCACGTTCATAGGTGGTTTGAAGTCCGATACAAATATGATTCCTGGACATGCAACTTGTGGTTTTAGACTTTTATTTGGCGCATGTTGTTGCTTGCTACCTACTCTGTTGACAGTTTGACAAGAACATGTGGTTGCTAACTAGCTTGTTAAGTGTTTACAAACAAATTCATGAATGTGCTAGAAAGCTAAACAGCTACCCATCTAGCTAGTTGAAAGGACTCATTTTGAATGTTGAATCATCAAAGCAACTGGGAGGTGTCCATGGCAGGCATTGTTGTCACCTTAGCTTGCTACTTCTGAGTGACAGGATGCACAAGCACCACCAATCAGACTACACCACTGCACACACCCATCATTACTATGACAACTAGTACAGCCTTGTCAGCAAATGACTGATGTCATGAACACACACAAGTCTGATTTGTTCACTTGTAACTTGCTGTTTGGACAGTCAGCAGTCCAAAACGGATTTGAAAAACAAAACTGATTTGAGCATTAAGGCCTGCAGTGTGAACAAGGCTTCAAATCAAATCAAATCAAATCAAATTTTATTTGTCACATACACATGGTTAGCAGATGTTAATGCGAGTGTAGCGAAATGCTTGTGCTTCTAGTTCCGACAATGCAGTGATAACCAACAAGTAATCTAACTAACAATTCTAAAACTACTGTCTTATACACAGTGTTAGGGGATAAAGAATATGTACATAAGGATATATGAGTGAGTGATGGTACAGAGCAGCATACAGTAGATGGTATCGAGTACAGTATATACATATGAGATGAGTATGTAGACAAAGTAAACAAAGTGGCATAGTTAAAGTGGCTAGTGATACATGTATTACATAAGGATGCAGTCGATGATGTAGAGTACAGTATATACGTATGCATATGAGATGAATAATGTAGGGTAAGTAACATTATATAAGGTAGCATTGTTTAAAGTGGCTAGTGATATATTTACATCATTTCCCATCAATTCCCATTATTAAAGTGGCTGGAGTTGGGTCAGTGTCAATGACCCACTCCAGTGTGGCTGTTTAACAGTCTGATAGCCTTGAGATAGAAGCTGTTTTTCAGTCTCTCAGTCCCAGCTTTGATGCACCTGTACTGACCTCGCCTTCTGGATGATAGCGGGGTGAACAGGCAGTGGTTCGGGTGGTTGATGTCCTTGATGATCTTTATGGCCTTCCTGTAACATCGGGTGGTGTAGGTGTCCTGGAGGGCAGGTAGTTTGCCCCCGGTGATGCGTTGTGCAGACCTCACTACCCTCTGGAGAGCCTTACGGTTGAGGGCGGAGCAGTTGCCGTACCAGGCGGTGATACAGCCCGCCAGGATGCTCTCGATTGTGCATCTGTAGAAGTTCGTGAGTGCTTTTGGTGACAAGCCGAATTTCTTCAGCCTCCTGAGGTTGAAGAGGCGCTGCTGCGCCTTCTTCACGACGCTGTCAGTGTGAGTGGACCAATTCAGTTTGTCTGTGATGTGTATGCCGAGGAACTTAAAACTTGCTACCCTCTCCACTACTGTTCCATCGATGTGGATAGGGGGTGTTCCCTCTGCTGTTTCCTGAAGTCCACAATCATCTCCTTAGTTTTGTTGACGTTGAGTGTGAGGTTATTTTCCTGACACCACACTCCGAGGGCCCTCACCTCCTCCCTGTAGGCCGTCTCGTCGTTGTTGGTAATCAAGCCTACCACTGTTGTGTCGTCCGCAAACTTGATGATTGAGTTGGAGGCGTGCGTGGCCACGCAGTCGTGGGTGAACAGGGAGTACAGGAGAGGGCTCAGAACGCACCCTTGTGGGGCCCCGTGTTGAGGATCAGCGGGGAGGAGATGTTGTTGCCTACCCTCACCACCTGGGGGCGGCCCGTCAGGAAGTCCAGTACCCAGTTGCACAGGGCGGGGTCGAGACCCAGGGTCTCGAGCTTGATGACGAGCTTGGAGGGTACTATGGTGTTGAATGCCGAGCTGTAGTCGATGAACAGCATTCTCACATAGGTATTCCTCTTGTCCAGGTGGGTTAGGGCAGTGTGCAGTGTGGTTGAGATTGCATCGTCTGTGGACCTATTTGGGCGGTAAGCAAATTGGAGTGGGTCTAGGGTGTCAGGTAGGGTGGAGGTGATATGGTCCTTGACTAGTCTCTCAAAGCACTTCATGATGACGGAAGTGAGTGCTACGGGGCGGTAGTCGTTTAGCTCAGTTACCTTAGCTTTCTTGGGAACAGGAACAATGGTGGCCCTCTTGAAGCATGTGGGAACAGCAGACTGGTATAGGGATTGATTGAATATGTCCGTAAACACACCGGCCAGCTGGTCTGCGCATGCTCTGAGGGCGCGGCTGGGGATGCCGTCTGGGCCTGCAGCCTTGCGAGGGTTAACACGTTTAAATGTCTTACTCACCTCGGCTGCAGTGAAGGAGAGACCGCTTTGGACTTACCCAGAAAGCCTCACAGCTGTAATCGCTGTCAAAGGTGATTCTAACATGTATTGACTTAGGGGGTTCACTACTTATGTAGTGTTACAGTTCATATATGTTTTTTTAAAACACATTTTTGTATTTGGTGTAGATCGATGATGAAAAATTACCAATAAATAAATTTTATTCCCACCCTGTAACACAACAAAATGTGGAAAAAGTCAAGGGGTGTGAATACTTCCTGAAGGAACTGCGGTTGGCATGTGTGGCTCTAATGTATTTTTTTGTTCGTTTTTAGAGCTCACAGAAAACACACACACACAAGCATGCATACATACATCCATGCAAGCACTCATATACGCACACACACATACACAAATACACACACTCTCTAACATTACTCGGTCGGTATGAGTTAGTCCCACTGGGACCACAGCAAAGCCACCCATTTGATGGACAGCTATGATATTCCTAGCGGGGAGGTGTTGACAGCTCAGTGACAACCATGGGAGGTCACAGACAAGGGAGCGTGTGTGTGTGTGTGCGTATGTGCGTGTGTGTTGATGAAAGATAAATATGGATATAACACCACTACCTCTGCCACATCATGGGGCATAAGGGACACAGACAGGGACAGAGACAGACACACACAGGCTGTGGCTAGACTCAAATGTATTCATTGCAGAAGGGAACAGGGTGTAAGAAGGATATGTACTACTATGCAGTGGATATTTAGCCTGACTCCATGACAAATAGCTAGATACCTTATATAGCAGAGAACAGGGTGTGAGTAAAGACTAGCATTAGTGTCTCGACACTCAGTTTAATACTTTGTTTAAGGATTACACAGACAGCAGGCTACTGACAGGTTGTGAGCAGGAGAGGCTTTGATTTTGGGATTTTTTTAATTCACCTTTATTTAACCAGGTAGGTTAGTTGAGAACAAGTTCTCATTTACAACTGCAACCTGGCCAAGATAAAGCAAAGCAGTGCGACACAAACAACAACACAGAGTTACACATGGAATAAACAAACAAACAGTCAATAACACAATAGAAAAACGTTTCTGTACAGTGTGTGCAAATGAGCTAATAAAGGTAAGGCAATACATAGGCCATAGTGGTGAAATAATTAAACACTGGGGTGATAGATGTGCAGAAGATGAATGTGTAAGTAGAGATACTGGTGTGCAAAAAAATAATGGTATGGGGATGAGGTAGTTGGACGGGCTATTTACATATGGGCTATGTACAGGTACAGTGATGTGTGAGCTGCTCTAACAGCTGGTGCTTAAAGTTAGTGAGGGAGATATGAGTCTCCAGCTTCAGTGATTTTTGCAATTCGTTCCAGTCATTGGCAGCAGAGAACTGTAAGGACAGGTGGCCAAAGGAAGTGTTGGCTTTGGGGGTGACCAGTGAAATATACCTGCTGGAGCGCGTGCTACGGGTGGGTGCTGCTATGGTGAGCAGTGAGCTGAGATAAGGCGGGGCTTTACCTATCAAAGACTTATAGATGACCTGGAGCCAGTGGGTTTGGCGACGAATATGAAGCGAGGGCCAGCCAACGAGAGCGTACAGGTCACAGTGGTGGGTAGTGTATGGGGCTTTGGTGACTAAACGGATGGCACTGTGATAGACTGCATCCAGTTTGCTGAGTAGAGTGTTGGAGGCTTTTTTATAGATGACATCGCCGAAGTCCAGGATTGGTAGGATGGTCAGTTTTACGAGGGTATGTTTGGCAGCATGAGTGAAGGAGGCTTTGTTGCGATATAGGAAGCCGATTCTAGATTTAATTTTGGATTGGAGATGCTTATTGTGAGTCTGGAAGGAGAGTTTACAGTCTAACCAGACACCTAGGTATTTGTAGTTGTCCACGTATTCTAAGTCAGAACCGTCCAGAGTAGTGATGCTGGATGGGCGGGCAGGTGCGGGCAGCGATCGGTTGAATAGCATGCATTTAGTTTTACTTGCATTTAAGAGCAGTTGGAGGCCACGGAAGGAGAGTTGTATGGAAATTAAGCTCGTCTGGAGGTTAGTTAACACAGTGTCCAAAGAAGAACCGGAAGTACACAGAATGGTGTCGTCTTGGTTAGAGTTGGATCAGAGAATCACCAGCAGCAAGAGCGAGTGATGGAGTTTAGTATAGGCTATGCTCCTCTGTGATGACATCATACTGTGGTAATAGAAGTTTAAAGATTTACACCCAATCCCACATCATTCCCTGGCCCCCACCTTTTGGCATTTGATTTACAATATAGCATATACAGTATGATTAGATCCATATCATGGATCATGATACATACTGTAAGCAGGATGGTAATAGCTCCACCTTTAAAAGACATGAGCTGGCACACATCCAGAAAAAAATGTGTTTGTGTGTAGGTGCTGACTGACGGCGAAAAATATATAAATGATCAAAATATAGAAAGTGGCACACTCCATATATAAACTCCCAGCAATTTATTGGGTATTTACCAACGTTTCGACATTATTCAGGGTAATGTCATGAATACTTGAACCAGGTTATGCAGACAAACTGCAATTAGTGCAACCAATGACAGTAATGAGGGGTGTGTCATAATGATGAAGTTAATTAGAATAAATTAGTGAAATTGTTCAAATTAAAATAATAGTATATGGCATATTAAATATATTAGGCTATTGTTATCATTTAGAAACATCATTGAATATTGTACATCATATTAGCATCAACATACATTATTGTTTAATTCAACTTCACATATTTAATTGTTTCGCACTTCATTTCATATTTGTTACATGTAATCTTTTGGTTCAACCTTAATGTATAATGAGCATCATCAACAGTGGGAACATACTGGATGTACGCTAATAAGCTGTAGAAAGAATATATCAATTTATAAGACTTGTTCATAAAAGAAAGAATTGTTCATAAGAAGGGCCTGAGATCAAAGTCAATATTCAGACCACTAGGGGTCAGTGTTTTTAGATAGGATATTCAATAAACCTCTCTTTGTAGTAGTAGGATCTAGATGTTACCTCCTCTCCTTGGTAGAGCAACATGCTCAATGCCTGTGTATTTGAGGGAGGAGATTGGATGGTTAGCTCCAACAAAGTGAGCTGCTACTGGATAGTCAATGTTCTCACACCTGATTGAGCTGCGGTGTTCAGCTATGCGTTTTGGTTGTCCTATGTAGGCTTTTCCACATGAACAGGTGATGAGATAGATTACTCCCTTGGTCTTGCATGAGATGATACCCCTAACAGTGATTTTTCGACCTGTATGTCGGTGTCTGAATAACAATGTTTTTATAGTGCTATTGCACTGTGTGCATGAGCCACATTTGTAGTTCCCATTTAGGTTAGGTGTCAAGAGTGTCTGAGTGGGCTCAGGGGCTATATGGTAGACTGGCTACTGGCTATATGATAGACCATTCTTGGGGGGAAGGGGATGCATACTATCCGCATATAGCAAGGTATTGCGGTCTTGTGTAGAAGTCTGTGTGTAATGCATTATTTTCTTTGATGATCCATAAGTCCAGGTAGTTTATTTTTCTCCCATCAGTCTGCATGGTGAATTTGAGGTATTCAGAGCTCTCGTTTAGTGGAGTTTGGAATTCATTTAGTTCCTGCTAACTTCCTTCCCAGAGCACAAAGACATCATCTATGTATCTCTTCTATAGGAGGATTTTAGAAAGTAAGGGGTGTGTCTCTGTTTTATAAATGAGTGCCTCCTCAGATTGTCCCACATACAGGTTTGCATAGTTGGGGGGAAAAAGTTGAAGAAAAAAGTCTGAATTAAAGACAAAGTAGTTATTGGATAATACCAGTTCAGTAAGTTTTAAGATGCAATCACTGGAAGGAGCAAGGGTAGAGTCTCTCTGCTGAAGGAAGTGTTGCAGAGCCTGCAAGAACCTAGTGTGTGGGATGTTAGTGTACAAGCTCTCCACATCAAAAATGGCCAGCAGGGTGCCCTCTGGTATCCTTCCTAAGGCCTCTATCAATGAGATCATGTGACTAGTGTCTTTGACATAAGATGGGAGATTCTGAACCATCGGTTTAATGTGGTAATCCACAAATGTAGAAATGTTGGATGTCACAGAGTCTATTGCTGCTATGGGTCCACCTGGAGGAGGAGAAACTGGTTTGTGTAATTTAGCGACTGTATAGAAAGTTGGTAGCTTGTGAACTTTCCCACATAGAAATTCAACTTCTTTTTTGGTGATTTGTCCTGATTCCAAACAGCTTTCCACTGTGAATGAGATATTATGCTGGAATTCTAGGGTAGGGTCATGATTCAGTTTGTGATAGAAGTCACCTTTGGATATTTGTCGGTGACATTCATTCACATAGTCACATTTGTTTTGTATACAAATACCTCCTCCTTTGTCACATTTTTTTATGACAATTGAAGGATCTGACTTTATGTCCTTAAGAGCCATTCTCTCATCTCTACTCGGGTTATCATAGGATTTGTGTTTCTATTAGTCTTTCAGTAGGTCACCTACATCATTTTCAACAATCCTACAGAAGGTTTCTATGGAGGCATTGCGTTTGGGGGGAGGTACAAATGAACTTTCTGCTCTAAATGTAGTTCTCTCAGAGTTCTCAGGTACCTCAGCTTGGTCAATGGCTCCATCTACTCCTTGACTCATGGTAGGACAGGTAAGTCTATTGATTAGCGTGGTAGACCTATGTATACATCTCATTGAGGATGACATTTCAAGTGGAGTAATGTGAATTTCACTCTTATCAAAGAACTCACACAATATGTTGAAGCTAACAATCCCATCTCCTCCGTCAAATACACAGGCATTGAGCATGTTGCTCTACCAAGGAGAGGAGGTAACATCTAGATCCTACTACTACAAAGAGAGGTTTATTGGATATCCTATCTAAAAACATTGACCCCTAGTGGTCTGAATATTGACTTTGATATCTTTCTTTTATGAACAAGTCTTATAAATTGATATATTCTTTCTACAGCTTATTAGCGTACATCCAGTATGTTCCCACTGTTGATGATGCTCATTATACATTAAGGTTGAACCAAAAGATTACATGTAACAAATATGAAATTAAGTGCGAAACAATTAAATATGTGAAGTTGAATTAAACAATAATGTATGTTGATGCTAATATGATGTACAATATTCAATGATGTTTCTATATGATAACAATAGCCTAATATATTTAATATGCCATATACTATTGTTTTTATTTGAACAATTTCACAAATTCATTCTAATTAACTTCATCATTATGACACACCCCTCACTATTGGAATTGGTTGCACTAATTGCACTTTTTGTGTCACATTCACTGTGTTCAAACTCCCTGTCATAGATGAGCCAAGGCGCAGCGTGTATGTAATTCCACATCTTTAATTGAGGTGAAACCTTCACAAAAAAACAGGTAAACAGAAACCAAACTTGACGCAACCGTGGCGCACACAAAACACTCACAGAAAATAAATAATTACCCACAAACACAGGGGGGAAAAAGGCTGCCTAAATATAATTCCCAATCAGAGACAACGATAGACTCTGATTGGGAACCATACCCGGCCAAGAAAGAAACAGACAAATTAGAATGCCCACCCAAATCACACCCTGACCTAACCAAATAGATAATTAAAAAGGCTCTCTAAGTTCAGGGCGTGACATATTGCCTACATAACCTGGTTCAAGTATTCACGACATTACCCTGAATAAGACACAGTGATGCCGAAACTTTGGTAAATACCCAATAAATTACTGGGAGTTTTCGACTCTGTCAATCACCGTATTCTTAACAGCAGACTCAACAGCCTGCGTTTCTCTAATGACTGCCTCATCTGGTTCACTAACTACTTCTTAGATAGAATTCCGTGTGTCAAATCAGAGGGCCTGTTGTCCAGACCTCTGGCAGTCTCTATGGTGGTGACACAGGGTTAAATTCTCAGGCTAACTCTTTTCTCTGTATATATCTATGATGTCGCTCTTGCTGCAGGTGATTCTTTGATCCACCTCTATGGAGACGACACCATTCTACGCAGACGACACCATTCTACGCAGACGACACCATTCTACGCAGACGACACCATTCTGTATACATCTGGCCCTTCTTTGGACACTGTGTTAATAAACCTCCAAACAAGCTTCAATGCCATAAAACACTCCTTCTGTGGCCTCCAACTGCTCTTAAATGCTAATAAAACGAAATACATGCTCTTCATGCTCTTCGGATTCCTATTTCACAACAAAGCCTCCTTCACTCATACTGCCAAACATGCCCTCTTAAAACTGACCATCCTACTGTTCCGTGTCTTCAGAGATGTCATTTACAAAATAGCCTCCAACACTCTACTCAGCAAATTGGATGCAGTCTATCACAGTGCTATCCGTTTTGTCACCAAAGCCCCATATGCTCCCCAACACTGCGACCTGTATGTTCTCGTTGGCTGGTCCTCGCTATATATTTGTCGCCAAACCCACTGGCTCCAGGTCATCTATAAGTCTTTGCTAGGTAAAGCTCCGCCTTATCTCAGCTCCCTGGTCACCATAGCAACATCCACCCGTAGCACGCACTCCACCAGGTATATTTTACTGGGCATCCCCAAAGCCAACACCTGCTTTGGCCACCTTTCCTTCCAGTTCTCTGCTGCAAATGACTGGAACGAATTGTAAAAATCACTGAAGTTGGAGACTTATATTTCCCTCACTAACTTCAAGCATCAACTGTCAGAGCAGCTTACCGATCGCTGTAGCTGCACATCTATCAGTCCTGTGTTAATTGCTAAATTGTAATTATTTTGCCACTATGGCCTTTTTATTGCCTTACCTCCTTACTTCATATGCACACACTGTATACAGATTTTGCGTTATTGACTGTACTTTTGTTTATCCCATGTGTTACTTTGTGTCGCACTGCTTTGCTTTATCTTGGCCAGGTCGCAGTTGTAAATGAGAACTTGTTCTGAACTGGCCTACCTGGTTAAATAAAGGTGAGAAAAAGTACATTAAAAACCCAATAAATTACTGGGAGTTTATACATGGAGTGTGTGACTTTCTTTATTTTGATAGGTTAATAGGTCCACCTTTAACATCAAATTCTGCTTCTATATTTGATTTCCTGGTAAAAAAGCATGAGCTGACGCACACCAAAACATTTTTGTAGAGGTGCTTACTAACGGAAGGTAAACTGTTCAAAAATAAATAAAGGAAGTTGCGCACTCTAGATATACTCCCAAACATTTAACACAACCTACGTTTCGGCACTGTGCCAAAACATTGTTTGGAGAGGTCGATGCACGGAAATCAGTGTCTTCATCACATTTGATAAAACTCTGTATGTTTATGCTAGAGACTTTGTGTATTTGACAATGGGCTGCATTGCAATCCACTGAATTAATCTGTGTTGGCCATTCACCTATGTGGTAGACAGGAGCTTCCAGAAAATCTGTGTTTGTCAGACTTCTCCTGCGCCACAAGGGCTGCTAAAACTCTATACCACTTTTATTCTATCCACAGAAACACATACAAGGCCCTCCCTCATCCTCCCTTTGGCAAATCTGATCATGACTCAATCCTTCCTGTTTACAACATCCGCGCTGGTCCAAAGGCTAGAGCTAGCTTACAATGAACGGGACAAGGACATGGATGCATACAAGAAAACCCGCTACGACCCCCGATGAGACATCAAACATGCAAAAGGACAATATAGGAGGAAGGTGGAATCCTATTACACTGGCTACGAAGCTCATTGTATGTGAGAGGGCTTGCAAACGATATCGGATTACAAAGGGAAACCCAACCATGAGATGCCCAGCGACGTAGAACTCCCAAAAGAGCTAAATGCCTTTTATGCTCGCTTCAAGCAATATAACACTGTGCCTTGTGTGAAAGCCCCTGCTTTTCGCAATGACTGTGTGATCTTGCTCTGATGTTAGAAAAACATTAAACAGGTTTACAATCAGAAGATGGAATAACAGGGAGCGTTCTCAAAGCATGTGCACACCAGCTGGCAGGTGTCTAAACAGACATTTTCAATCTCTCCTTGTCCCAGTTTGTAATCCCAACATGTTTCAAGCTGACCACCATTGTCCCTGTTTCCAAGAGCTCCAAGGTAACCTGCCTAAATGACTATCACACTGTAGCACTCACATCTGTAATTATGAAGTGCTTTGAAAGGCTGGTCATGACACACATCAAAACCATCATCCCAGACACCCTAAACCCACCCCAATTCACAGACCACCCCAACAGATCCACAGAATCAACATTCTCCACAGAATCTCAATTGGACTTCTTTCCAAATGGACAAGAGGGGGAGTGTGAGAATGTTGTTGATAGACTACAGCTGAGCATTCAACACCATAGTCTCCTTCAAACTCTTCACCAATCTAGGGACCCTGGGACTGAACCCCTCCCTCTGCAACTGGATCCTGGACTTCCTCATGTGTCGGCCCCAGGTGGTGATGGTAGGCAACAACACCTCCTCTAGGCTGACCCTCAAAACAGGGGCCCCTCAGGGGTGTGTGCTTAGTCCCCTCCTGTACTCCCTGTTCACCCACGACTGTGTTGCTGCGCACGACTCCAACACCATAATCAAGTTAGCTAATGACACAATGTTGGTAGGCCTGATTACCAATGGCGATGAGTCAGCCTACAGGGAGGAGGTCAGAGACTTAGCAGTGTGGTTCCAGGACTACAACAACTCCCTCAATGTTAGTAAGACCAAGGAGCTGGTCATGAACTACAGGAGAAACAGGGAAGAGCAAGTCCCCATCCATATCGAAGGGGCAGTTGAGGAGCGGGTTGATAGCTTTATGTTCCTTGGTGTCCACATCGCTAACTTTACTTTACTTTACTGACTTTACTGTCCCCATGGGGAGATTTTGTTGCACTGTCATGTACACCTTTAAAGTGGCGTTTAAAAACAAAACAAGTTGACAATACAACTTTCCTTACAGCTACATACCATTAAAAAGAGACAAGCCGGCAGGCCTTACTGGGTCGATAGCAACATTAGCCCTAGCTATTTAGGAGGGATATCACACTAGTTCTAGTTCTGTTTTTCCTGCCGACATGTGCCCTATACCTGCACCCAGAGGGGAGTAGTTCAAAGTTCGGGTACAGAGGGTGGCTTGGGTCTAAAATGATTTTGTGATCTCATCCAGGCCTGTCTGTTTGACTCCAAATAACTTGGGGAGGGCCCTGACCTTAAAGATCTCATCCAGGCCCTTCTCTTTGACTCCAAGTACCTTGCATGTTGTGGTGATAATCCTTCTCAGCATATTTCTCTGGCTGACAGTGGAATTGCCAAACCAACAAACAATACTCTCAATGAAAGATTTGTAAAACAGAGTCAGTATAGTACAATTAACATTGAAAGATCCCAGCTTTTTGAGAAAGTACAGTCTCTGTTGACTCTTTTTGTAGATCAGGTCTGTACATTTACTCCACTGAAGCTTATTTACCCAGATATTTGTGTTCCTCTACAATCTTTATGTTCTAACCTCTGTATGAGGTTGGAAAGGTAGGTGTTGTATGCCTCCTGAAGTCTATGCACATATCTTTGGTCTTATTGGTATTGAGGACCAAGTGTGATTCCTCACACCACTCTACAAAGTCATTTAGGACCGGGCCATGGTGTTCCTCGTCATCATGCAACAGGCTGATCAAGGCAGTGTCATCAGCGAACTTAACAAGGTGTCTGTCCGGATGGGAACTAGTACAGCTATTAGTGTACAAGATGTACAGGAGTGGGGACAAAACACATCCCTGAGGAGAGCCTGTGTTGGTGTTGCGTATGTCCGACAAGTGGGGACCTATTTTGAGCCGCTGTGACCGTTGGCTCAGGAAGTCCACCAGCCACAAAACCAGCCGCCCATCTTAGCAGAAGTCCCGAATGAGTCGCTGTGCCAGAATGTAAGGCTGGATTGTGTTGAAGGCAGAAGAAAAGTCAACAAACAAAACCCTGACATGGGATTTGGCTCTATATGTCTGTAGACCATGTTGAGGAGAGTGAGAATGGCATCATCAACTCCTCTGCTGGGCTGAGAGGCAAACTGAAATGGGTCGAGGAGCATCTGGGTGATGCTGGGAACATGACTTTTCACAATTTTCTCAAGGCATTTCATTACTAAGGATGTCAAGGCGACTGGGCGGTAGTCATTCAGCACAGAGGGATTAGATGCTTTAGGAATTGGTATAATTATTGAGTTTTCCCACAATACTGGTACGTGTTGCTGGTCAAGCGAGGATTGGAAAATGTCTGTAAAAACACCAGCCAATTGTTCAGCACAGTGCTTTAACACATGTCCACTTATTTTGTCTGGGCCTGGGCTGTTGTGTGTGTTACATCCCCTGAACAACTTCAAAACATCAGCCTGTTTGACAACAACCCTCTCAAACATTTGTAATGATGCTTCCATTTGTTTTACCTCCGACACAAGGTTGTCTGATTCAAATCTTGAGAAGAAAAGTTCATTAGCCATGTTCTGGCCCTCATGTCTCCCAAAATCAGCACTGGTTTTTCCCCTGCCTATGTGGGGGGCACTAGCCATGGATTTAATCCCTTGCCAGGCCACCCTTGTGTTTCCTGAGGAGAGGGTCCTCTCCACCCTTTGCTTGTATGCCTCCTTGTCCACCAGTATCTGTATTTTGATCTCACGTTGTACATCTCTTAAAGCCTGTCTATCACCCTCAGCATAAACTGCCTTCTTCCTATCAAGTAGTGATTTTAGACTTTTTGATACCAAAGGCTTATTGTTAGGGAATATTTTAAAGATTTTAGTAGGCACAACTGACTCAACACAGAAGTTTACATAGTCTGAAACAACATGTGTTCATCAAGATCAGAGCTGCTGTCCTCAAATACCTCCCACATAGTACAGTCAAAACACCCCTTGGGGACAAGTGATGCCGTTGTCGTTACAGATATGGAACTGTGGGTTTCTCCCTCTCTAGGAGGTGACAGTAGGTTGGCCTGAGGTAGACAACATTGTGGTCTGATGTCCCCGGGGGAGGTCTGGTGGTGGCAGAGAACGCATTTGGTATTGTCCCATAGCACAAATCAAGAGTCTTTTTCCTAGTGTGACATTTCACATACTGGTGGTATGTGCGCAGGACTTTGTGCAAAGTACAGTTGTTAAAATCCCCTAAAATACATTTGGCTGCATTGGGAGAGATGGATTCCAGTTTCTGTGACAGATTATAAATCATCGCTGATGCCTTTGTTAAATTAGCTTTCGGTTGAATGTACACAACGGTAACAAGTAATTGGGGGAACTCACGGGGCAGATGGTAGGGTCGCAGAGACACAGAAAGCAGTTCAATGTCGGAGGTACAGAGTCTCTCTCTTACCAGGATCGATTTAACTACTAGTCCCTGACAAGCAGGCATACGCCCCCGCCATGATGTTTCCCTGTGACTGTCAGATCACGGTCCGCTCTGACCAGAGTGAAGCCGGCCAGCTCCACTTCCTTGTCTGGGACTCTGTCACCCAGCCAAGTCTCAGTAAACGCCAGCAAACAGGCCTCCCGGTATTCATGTTGGAAGCGCAGATTCGCTGATCAGCAAGGTGGTGGGTAAGGGGAGTTTGTTCTTACATGTTTTAAGTCTTTGTCTGATTCCCCCGCGTTTTCCACGTTTGCATTTGGGTTTGTAATCCACTCGCAGACAATCAGGGATTAGACGTGCCATTGGGATATACATGGCAATTGTGTTTGAGTTGCATTGTAGTAGGAACTCCCTGCTGTATTGGATTCCAGCAGCGTTTTCAACATTTAGTCCGTTTGTAGCGGGTATGTACACAATCAACAAGATCAGTCCAACACCCCACCACTGTAAATCCATCGTTGACAGATGGAAGATTGGCATTGTTGACAGATGGCAGATTGCTTATAAACTAAGTGTACAAATTAAAAACAAGAGTGTCACACAAAACGTCACAAACACTGTAGGATGCAACAGGGCGCCCTGCGCCAGGAGGACTTAACATGGTCCCACATACACCCGCACAGTCATGAAGAGGGCACGGCAGCACTTCTTCACTCTCAGGAGGCTGAAAGGATTTGTCATGGGCCCTCAGATCCTGAAAAGGTTCCGCAGCTGCATCATCGAGAGCATCTTGACTGGCTGCATTGCTTGATATGGGAATTTCACCGCTCCTTGACCGCAAAGCACTACAAAGGGTGGTGCGGACAGCCCAGTACATCACTGGGGCCGAGCTCCCTGCCATCCCGGATCTCTATATCAGGCGGTGTCAGAGCAAAGCCCAAAAAATTGCCAAAGACTCCAGCCACCCAAGCCATAGACTGTTCACTCTGCTACCATCCGACAAACGGTACAGAGACAGCTTCTACCCCCAAGCAATAAGACTGCTAAAATAGCCAGCCTGCTAAATAGTCAATTAATGGTACCCAAACTATGTGCACTGACTCCATCTTGCCCTGACCTTACGCATACTCACTAGACTTTATATACACACCATACAAACACACACATAACATACTCACGCATACCGACACAACACAAACAAACATACATACACACACACACAATTTGCTGCTGCTACTCTGTTCTTAATTTTACTCATATTGTCATCTATCTGGATGACTAGTCACATTACCCTGGATTCATGTACAGTTCAAGTACCTCGTACCTCTGCACGTGGTACTCCCTTATAGATATTTAACCTTTATTTAACCAGGTAGGCTAGTTGAGAACAAGTTCTCAAGTTCTCACAACTGCGACCTGGCCAAGATAAAGCAAAGCAGTGCGACACAAACAACAACACATTTACATTACATTTAAGTCATTTAGCAGACGCTCTTATCCAGAGCGACTTACAAATTGGTGCATTCACCTTATGACATCCAGTGGAACAGTAGTGCATCTAAATCTTTTAAGGGGGGGCGGGGGGTGAGAGGGATTACTTTATCCTATCCTAGGTATTCCTTAAAGAGGTGGGGTTTCAGGCGTCTCCGGAAGGTGGTGATTGACTCCGCTGTCCTGGCGTCGTGAGGGAGTTTGTTCCACCATTGGGGGGCCAGAGCAGCGAACAGTTTTGACTGGGCTGAGCGGGAACTGTACTTCCTCAGTGGTAGGGAGGCGAGCAGGCCAGAGGTGGATGAACGCAGTGCCCTTGTTTGGGTGTAGGGCCTGATCAGAGCCTGGAGGTACTGAGGTGCCGTTCCCCTCACAGCTCCGTAGGCAAGCACCATGGTCTTGTAGCGGATGCGAGCTTCAACTGGAAGCCAGTGGAGAGAGCGGAGGAGCGGGGTGACGTGAGAGAACTTGGGAAGGTTGAACACCAGATGGGCTGCGGCGTTCTGGATGAGTTGTAGGGGTTTAATGGCACAGGCAGGGAGCCCAGCCAACAGCGAGTTGCAGTAATCCAGACGGGAGATGACAAGTGCCTGGATTAGGACCTGCGCCGCTTCCTGTGTGAGGCAGGGTCGTACTCTGCGGATGTTGTAGAGCATGAACCTACAGGAACGGGCCACCGCCTTGATGTTAGTTGAGAACGACAGGGTGTTGTCCAGGATCACGCCAAGGTTCTTAGCGCTCTGGGAGGAGGACACAGTGGAGTTGTCAACCGTGATGGCGAGATCATGGAACGGGCAGTCCTTCCCGGGAGGAAGAGCAGCTCCGTCTTGCCGAGGTTCAGCTTGAGGTGGTGATCCGTCATCCACACTGATATGTCTGCCAGACATGCAGAGATGCGATTCGCCACCTGGTCATCAGAAGGGGGAAAGGAGAAGATTAATTGTGTGTCGTCTGCATAGCAATGATAGGAGAGACCATGTGAGGTTATGACAGAGCCAAGTGACTTGGTGTATAGCGAGAATAGGAGAGGGCCTAGAACAGAGCCCTGGGGGACACCAGTGGTGAGAGCACGTGGTGAGGAGACGGATTCTCGCCACGCCACCTGGTAGGAGCGACCTGTCAGGTAGGATGCAATCCAAGCGTGGGCCGTGCCGGAGATGCCCAACTCGGAGAGGGTGGAGAGGAGGATCTGATGGTTCACAGTATCGAAGGCAGCCGATAGGTCTAGAAGGATGAGAGCAGAGGAGAGAGAGTTAGCTTTAGCAGTGCGAAGCGCCTCCGTGATACAGAGAAGAGCAGTCTCAGTTGAATGACTAGTCTTGAAACCTGACTGATTTGGATCAAGAAGGTCATTCTGAGAGAGATAGCGGGAGAGCTGGCCAAGGACGGCACGTTCAAGAGTTTTGGAGAGAAAAGAAAGAAGGGATACTGGTCTGTAGTTGTTGACATCGGAGGGATCGAGTGTAGGTTTTTCAGAAGGGGTGCAACTCTCGCTCTCTTGAAGACGGAAGGGACGTAGCCAGCGGTCAGGGATGAGTTGATGAGCGAGTTGAGGTAAGGGAGAAGGTCTCCGGAAATGGTCTGGAGAAGAGAGGAAGGGATAGGGTCAAGCGGGCAGGTTGTTGGGCGGCCGGCCGTCACAAGACGCGAGATTTCATCTGGAGAGAGAGGGGAGAAAGAGGTCAGAGCACAGGGTAGGGCAGTGTGAGCAGAACCAGCGGTGTCGTTTGACTTAGCAAACGAGGATCGGATGTCGTCGACCTTCTTTTCAAAATGGTTGACGAAGTCATCTGCAGAGAGGGAGGAGGGGGAGGGGGAGGAGGATTCAGGAGGGAGGAGAAGGTTGCAAAGAGCTTCCTAGGGTTAGGCAGATGCTTGGAATTTAGAGTGGTAGAAAGTGGCTTTAGCAGCAGAGAGAGAAGAGGAAAATGTAGAGAGGAGGGAGTGAAAGGATGTCAGGTCCGCAGGGAGGCGAGTTTTCCTCCATTTCCGCTCGGCTGCCCGGAGCCCTGTTCTGTGAGCTCGCAATGAGTCGTCGAGCCACGGAGCGGGAGGGGAGGACCGAGCCGGCCTGGAGGATAGGGGACATAGAGAGTCAAAGGATGCAGAAAGGGAGGAGAGGAGGGTTGAGGAGGCAGAATCAGGAGATAGGTTGGAGAAGGTTTGAGCAGAGGGAAGAGATGATAGGATGGAAGGGGAGAGAGTAGCGGGGGAGAGAGAGCGAAGGTTGGGACGGCGCGATACCATCCGAGTAGGGGCAGTGTGGGAAGTGTTGGATGAGAGCGAGAGGGAAAAGGATACAATGTAGTGGTCGGAGACTTGGAGGGGAGTTGCAATGAGGTTAGTGGAAGAACAGCATCTAGTAAAGATGAGGTCGAGCGTATTTCCTGCCTTGTGAGTAGGGGGAAGGTGAGAGGGTGAGGTCAAAAGAGGAGAGGAGTGGAAAGAAGGAGGCAGAGAGGAATGAGTCAAAGGTAGACGTGGGGAGGTTAAAGTCGCCCAGAACTGTGAGAGGTGAGCCGTCCTCAGGAAAGGAGCTTATCAAGGCATCAAGCTCATTGATGAACTCTCCGAGGGAACCTGGAGGGCGATAAATGATAAGGATGTTAAGCTTGAAAGGGCTGGTAACTGTGACGGCATGGAATTCAAAGGAGGCGATAGACAGATGGGTAAGGGGAGAAAGAGAGAATGACCACTTGGGAGAGATGAGGATCCCGGTGCCACCACCCCGCTGACCAGAAGCTCTCGGGGTGTGCGAGAACACGTGGGCAGACGAAGAGAGAGCAGTAGGAGTAGCAGTGTTGTCTGTGGTGATCCATGTTTCCGTCAGTGCCAAGAAGTCGAGGGACTGGAGAGAGGCATAGGCTGAGATGAACTCTGCCTTGTTGGCCGCAGATCGGCAGTTCCAGAGGCTACCGGAGACCTGGAACTCCACGTGGGTCGTGCGCGCTGGGACCACCAGATTAGGGTGGCCGCGGCCACGCGGTGTGGAGCATTTGTATGGTCTGTGCAGAGAGGAGAGAACAGGGATAGACAGACACATAGTTGACAGGCTACACAAGAGGCTACGCTAATGCAAAGGAGATTGGAATGACAAGTGGACTACACGTCTCGAGTGTTCAGAAAGTTAAGCTTACGTAGCAAGAATCTTATTGACTAAAATGATTAAAATGATACAGTACTGCTGAAGTAGGCTAGCTGGCAGAGGCTGCGTTGTTGACTATGTAGGCTAGCTTGCATTGGCTGCGTTGTTGACACTACACTAATCAAGTCGTTCCGTTGAGTGTAATAGTTTCTACTGTGCTGCTACATGCAGAACGTTAGGCGGCTACATGCAGAACGTTAGGCGGCTACGTGCAGAACGTTAGGCGGCTACGTGCAGAACGTTAGGCGGCTACGTGCAGAACGTTAGGCGGCTACATGCAGAACGTTAGGCAGCTACGTACAAGAGTTACACATGGAATAAACAAACAAACAGTTAATAACACAAAAAAGTGTATGTACAGTGTGTGCAAATGAGGTAAGATAAGGGAGGTAAGGCAATAAATAGGCCATAATGGTGAAATAATTACAATTGAGCAATTAAACACTGAAGTGACAAATGTGCAGAAGATGAATGTGCAAGTAGAGATACTGGGGTGCAAAAGAGTGACAAAAATAAATAAATAACAGTATGGGGATGAGGTAGTTGGATGGGCTATTTACAGATGGGCTATGTACAGCTGCAGTGATCTGTAAGCTGCTCTGACAGCTGATGCTTAAAGCTATTAAGGGAGATATGAGTCTCCAGCTTCAGTGATTTTTGCAATTTGTTCCAGTCATTGGCAGCAGAGAACTGGAAGGAAAGGCGGCCAAAGGATGAATTGGCTTTGGGGGTGACCAGTGAAATATTCCTGCTGGAGCGCGTGCTACGGGTGGGTGCTGCTATGGTGACCAGCGAGTTTAGATAAGGTGGGGCTTTACCTAGCAAAGACTTATAGATGCCCTGGAGCCAGTGGGTTTGGTGACGAATATGAAGCGAGGGCCAGCCAACGAGAGCATACAGGTTTCAGTAGTGGGTAGTATATGGGGCTTTGGTGACTAAATGGATAGCACTTTGATAGACTGCATCAAATTTGCTGAGTAGAGTGTTGGAGGCTATTTTGTAAATGACATATACTGCTGTAACGATGTACGCTGAGAGTCGGGAAGCAAGTTCAGGGGGTGAATACATTTAATTAATAAATGAACAAAACAAGAAACACAAACAGCACACCGACATGAAACAGCAACAATGACGACTGGGGAAGAAACCAAAGGCAGTGACACATAAAGGGCAGGTAATCAAGGAGGTGATGGAGTCCAGGTGAGTGTCATTATGCACGTAATGCTGGTGACAGGTGTGCGCCCTAACGAGCAACCTGTTGACCTAGTGGCTAGAGAGGGAGCACATGTGACAACTGTAGCTCCATTCTTGTGTATTTTATTTTATTCCTCATGTTAATTACATTTATTTTAAAAAAATTGCATCGTTGGAAGGTTCTTAACCAAGCATTTATATGTAACGTCTACACTAGTTGTATTCGGTGCATGTGATAAATAACATTTGATTTGACCTGAGAAGATGCCGAAAGTTACTTTTCATGAAAGCGTGCGTAAAGTCCGAATGGTTTTGACCCCACTATCGAAAGTGTGTTTTGGCTCTATGACGTCCAGAAGTTCCACAGGACTCATCTCAAGTCGGTGACCCCCAGATTTTCTCACCAAATCGCCTGTGCGTATCAGGTTTCATGTAAGACCCAAGTGCAGACCGTGTTGAAGTAACAATGTTTATTGCAACAACAGGGGCAGGCAATCGTCAGGTCAAGGCAGGCAGGGGTCGATAATCCAGAGTAGTGGGGCCAAGGTACAGGACGGCAGGCAGGCCCAGGGTCAGGTCAGGTCAGACAGAGGTCGGTAATCTAGAGTAGGGGCACAGGACGAGGATGAGAAAAAGAGAGACTGGGTAAATCAGGATCTGAGACAAAACGCAGGTTGACTTGAACAGACAAGACGAACTGGCACAGACAGACAGAAAACACAGGTATAAATACCCAGGTGATAATGGGGAAGATGGGCGACACCTGGAGGGGGGTGGAGACAAGCACAAGGACAGGTGAAACAGATCAGGGTGTGACAGTAAATTCCGAACGGTTTGAGCTTAACATAATTAAATAGATGGTAGGATGTGCCAAAAAAAGGGGTGAAACACAGGTCTAAAAACCCCTTTTCTGACCCTTCTTATATTTCTTAGATATAGGACAGACAGTTCATTACAAACAGACTATTATTTTTGGACTGTCTGTCTTGCCATGGTGAATGTGTTATTCAATCCGCTTCTATGGGCTAATAGCAGTAAGGCCAAATTCAATGTTGTTTCTATATTTTCTTTGATACCTACAAGGGTTCTAAATCAAATAGGGAAATGATCCATGGTATGACCAACTTAAAACATTTCCATAAGTTAGCTTAGTAGAACCCCCTCCCCCAAAGGCTTAGGCTCAAAAGGGGCATTAGGGAGCAAATCTACATTCTAGAGTGTGCAACTTCATTAATTTAAATATCATATTTGATTTCCAACAAACATGAATGTACAGTAACTTGAAATATACCTGTCATAGATTTTTTGTTGACCTCTAGACCATAAACGAGACAAACTGTTTACGCTGATGTTGTGCAAATATGCAAATTAAACCAACCAGCCAGGTTGATGCAACGGAATTACATTGACAAAGAACATTGAAATAATGAAGAGATTATGTTGACACAATCGTGAAAAAGAATCCAAATAGCTGACACTTATATTTGTTTAGTATTTGTCTCTGACAGGTGTAGTTTAATGAACAGGAACTCAATGCTAATTCTGCCGCATGTTTTATGCATATTCAGAGAAATGCAGTCAGTCTAATCTGATTACGGCTCCTTTCTGCCAAGCAGCCACAGGCACCGCTCTGAGAGAGCAGAGAGAAACACACACAGACAATCTGACTATACACCATTAACATACCTGGCTAGAGCTTTCTTAGCGGAACGTCTAGGAGCAGAGGTTTAATTGTGTGTATGTGTGGGTTCATGCGTATGCGTGTGTGTTCTATTTACTTCGGATCTGGTATCCCTCAACTGAAGCTAGCCAGCTAACTATCAGTTATCAGTTAGCAAACCATTGCTAGCGGTCATCAGCTAACCTTTAGGAAAGCTCTCGCCAGTTCGAACAACGTGACTCAAACCAGAGCATAATGGACCTATTTCTCTCCATATTCCCGGATTCCTACCGCAAACTCTGAACATTTTCATTTGGATCTTTGCAACTAGCTAACCGCAATCCTGGTTGACCACTCCTGGCTAGCGTTTCCATCCCGGAGCAAGCACCAATTAGACTGAAGTTAGCCCGGCCAGGGCTCCTGTGCTACCACCGAAGCCCACTCCTGGGCTACAATATCCGGACCCCTTCTACTGCCGGTATGGGGCACGGAACCCCGCCGATCCTCTACGACTGAAATACCGACATAATCTGCCCGAGGATTTCAACAGGCCCCTCAGGCGCGATGCCCGCTGAAGGCCCATTCTGCTAACCTGCTAGCCTGCTAGCTACCTAGAGCTACTTGGAATCCTACTAATTCCACGACTGGTCTATCGACGTCACCGCACGAACAGGCAAAAACAGACTTACCCCCATCGCCACGTCCCCCAAAGGCTAACTTGATAGCCCCGGTCTAATAACTGCTAGCTTGCCTAACCCGGTTTGCTAACTGTTAGCTTGTTAGCATCGACCTGCTAACTGTCTGAATTGCTGTGTCCCCAGTCAGCCCAACCACTCACTGGACCCATATGTTCGCTTGGCTATGCATGTCTCTCTCTAATATCAATATGCCTCGTCCATTACGGTCCTGGTTAGTGATTACTGTCTTATTTCACTGTAGAGCCTCTAGCCCTGCTCAATATGCCTTAACCAACCATGTTGTTCCACCTCCTACATATGCGATGACATCACCTGGTTTAAACGTCTCTAGAGACTATATCTCTCTCATCATTCCTCAATGCCTAGGTTTACCTCCAATGTACTCACATCCTACCTTACCTTTGTCTGTACACTATTCTTTGAATCTATGCTATCGTGCCCAGAAACCTGCGCCTCTTACTCTCTGTTCCGAACGTGCTAGACGGCCAGTTCGTATAGCATTTAGCCGAACCCTTATCCTACTTCTCCTCTGTTCCTCTGGTGATGTAGAGGTTAATCCAGGTACTGCAGTGCCTAGCTCCACTCCTTTTCCCCAGGTGCTCTCATTTGTTGACTTCTGTAAACGTAAAAGCCTTGGTTTCATGCATGTTAACATTAGAAGCCTACTCCCTAAGTTTGTTTTACTCACTGCTTTAGCACACTCTGCCAACCCGGATGTTCTAGCCGTGTCTGAATCCTGGCTTAGGAAAACCACCAAGAACCCTGAAATCTCCATTGCTAACTATAACATTTTCCTCCAAGATAGAACTGCCAAAGGGGGCGGTGTTGCAATCTACTGCAAAGATAGCCTGCAGAGTCCTGAATTACTATCCAAGTCTGTACCCAAACAATTCAAGCTTCTACTTCTAAAAATGCACCTTTCCAGAAACAAATCTCTCACTGTCGCCGCTTGCTACAGACCTCCCTCTGCCCCCAGCTGTGCCCTCGATACCATATGTGAATATCTTCTGAGCTCGTGCTACTAGGTGACCTTAACACCCCGGCCATCCTACAATCTAAACTTGATGCCCTCAATCTCACACAAATTATCAATGAACCTACCAGGTACAACTCCAAATCCGTAAACAAGGGCACCCTCATAGATGTCATCCTAACTAACTCGCCCTCCAAATACACCTCTGCTGTTTTCAATCAAGATCTCAGCGATCACTGCCTCATTGCCTGCATCCGTAATGGGTCTGCGACCAAACAACCACTCCTCATCACTGTCAAACGCTCCCTAAAACACTTCTGCGAGCAGGCCTTTCTAACCGACCTGGCCGGGGTATCCTGGAATGACATTGACCTCATCCCGTCAGTAGATGACACCTGGCTATTCTTTAAAAGTGCCTTCATCCCCATCTTAAATAAGCATGCCCCATTCAAAAAATGTAGAACTAGGAATAGATATAGTCCTTGGTTCACTCCAGACCGTCTGACCTAGACCAGCGGAAAAACATCCCGTGGCATTATGCATTAGCATCGAATGATATGCAACTTTTCAGGGAAGTTAGGAACAAATATACACTGGCAGTTAGGAAAGCTAAGGCTAGCTTTTTCAAACAGAAATTTGCATCCTGTAGTACTAACTCAAGAAAGTTCTGGGACACTGTAAAGTCTATGGAGAAAAAGAGCACCTCCTCCCAGCTGACCACTGCTCTGAGGCTAGGAAACACTGTCACCACCAATAAATCCACTATAATAAGCATTTCTCTACGGCTGGCCATGCTTTCCACCTGGCTACCCCTACCCCGGTCAACTGCCCGGCACCCTCCACAACAACCTGCCAAAGCCCCCACCATTTCTCCTTCACCCAAATCCAGAAAGCTGATGTTCTGAAAGAGCTCCAAAATCTGGACCCCTACAAATCAGCTGGGCTAGACAATCTGGACCCTCTCTTTCTAAAATTATCTGCCGAAATTGTTGCAACCCCTATTACTAGCCTGTTCAACCTCTCTTTCGTATCGTCTGAGATTCCCAAAGATTGGAAAGCTGTCGCGGTCATCCCCCTCTTCAAAGGGGGTGACACTCTAGACCCAAACTGCTACTACAGACCTATATCTATCCTACCCTGTCTTTCTAAGGTATTCAAAAGCCAAGTTATCAACAGAATACCGACCATTTTGAATCCCACCGTACCGTCTCTGCTATGCAATCTGGTTTCAGAGCTGGTCATGGGGTGCACCTCAGCCACGCTCAAGGTCCTAAACGACATCATAACCGCCATCGATAAGAGACATTACTGTGGAGCTATTCATCGGCCTGGCCAAGGCTTTCGACTCTGTCAATCACCACATTCTTATTGGCAGACTCGACAGCCTTGGTTTCTCAAATGATTACCTCGCCTGGTTTACCAACTACTTCTCTGATGGAGTTCAGTGTGTCAAATCGGAGGGCCTGTTGTCCGGACCTCTGGCAGTCTCTATGGTGGTGCCACAGGGTTCAATTCTCGGGCCGACTCTCTTCTCTGTATACATCAATGATGTAGCTCTTGCTGCTGGTGATTCTCTGATCGACGTCTACGCAGACAACACCATTCTGTACACATCTGGCCCTTCTTTGGACACTGTGTTAACTAACCTCCAGAGGAGCTTGAATGCCATTACACCTCTCCTTTCGTGGCCTCCAACTGCTCTTAAACGCAAGTAAAACTAAATGCATGCTATTCAACCGATCACTGCCCGCACCTGCTCGCCTGTCCAGCATCACTACTCTGGACGACTCTGACTTAGAATACGTGGACAACTACAAATACCTAGGTGTCTAGTTAGACTGTAAACTCTCCTTCCAGACTCACAATAAGCATCTCCAATCCAAAATTAAATCTAGAATTGGCTTCCTATATCGCAACAAAGCCCCCTTCACTCATGCTGCCAAACATACCCTTGTAAAACTGACCATCCTACCGATCCTCGACTTCGGTGATGTCATCTATAAAATAGCCTCCAACACTCTACTCAACAAACTGGATGCAGTCTATCACAGTGCCATCCGTTTTGTCACCAAAGCCCCATACACTACCCACCATTGCGACCTGTACGCTCTCGTTGGTTGGCCCTCACTTCATACGCGTCGCTCCAGGTAATCTACAAGTCTCTGCTAGGTAAGCCCCACCTTATCTCAGCTCACTGGTCACCATAGCAGCACCCACTCGTAGCCCGCGCTCCAGCAGGTATATTACATTGGTCACCCCAAAGCCAATTCCTACTTTGGTCATCTTTCCTTCCAGTTCTCTGCTGCCAATGACTGGAACGAACTGCAAAAATCTCTGAAGCTGGAGACTCATGTCTCCTAGCTTTAAGCACCATCTGCAAGAGCAGCTCACGGATCACTGCACCTGTACATAGCCCATCTGTAAACAGCCCATCTATCTACCTACCTCATCCCCATACTGTATTTATTTATTTATCTTGCTCCTTTGCTCCCCAGCATCTCTACTTGCACATTCATCTTCTGCACATCTACCATTCCAGTGTTTAATTTACTATATTGTAATTACTTTGCCACAATGGCCTATTTATTGCCTTGTTAAGAATAGGGGACAGTATTTCCCCTTTGGATGAATTGCGTGCCCATAGTGAACTGCATCAAAATCTGTCCTAAATTGCTAATATATACATATTATAATTTATAGAAATTAATTGGATAGAAAACACTCTGAAGTTTCTAAAACCGTTTGAATTATGTCTGTGAGTATAACAGAACTCACAGGGCAGGCAATCTTGCAAACTAGTTTTGAAATCCTGAAAGTTGGTGCAACATTGACATCATCGCCCCCTCCCTTCCCAACAAGTTATGGATCTGGAAACACTTCCTATGTCTTCCACTAGATGTCCTCATTCACTAGAAAGTGTAATGGAGCATTTGCTGTGAACTTTGACCTAATGGGAAGGAAAGTGCTAAAGTGTCGCAAAAGATTCAAGTGCTTGAAGGCGCGTATGCGTTGGAGTGCTTCGTCTGTTCCAATCAGCCCCAGATGAACTAGGATTGCCCGGTTGGAATGCTATTCGTTTTGTACGTTTATAACATCCTGAAGATTGATTCTGCACTTAGTTTGACCAGTTTCGTCGACCTGTAATATGTAATTTGGAAGTTTTGATGCAAAATTATCCTGGACCAGAAGTCATTTTTTGGGCATTTGAGCTGAAAGTGGTAGCAGATGCTGCTACATGGACACTAGAATTGAACATTATGAAACAAAACGTTTTATTGTTGAACTAGGACTCCTTGCACTACATTCTGATCGAAGACCATCAAAGGTAAGGGAATATTTATGTTGTAATTTTGTATTTCTGTTGACTCCAACATAGCGGAGAAATATTGTTACGTCTGAGCGCTGTCTCAGATTATTGCAATGTTAGGCTTTTTCCGTAATGTTAAAAAAAATGTGACACAGCGGTTGCATTAAGAACCAGTGTATCGTTTTAATTATATGTAGAACATGTATCTTTAGTCAAAGTTTATGATGAGTATTTCTGTTATCTGGCGTAGCTTTCTATAATTCCTCCGGACATTTTGGAGAATTTTCTGAACATGGCGTCAATGTAAACCGAGATTTATGGATATAAAATGCATATTATCGAACAAAACATAAATGTTTGGTGTGTTTACGGACATATTCAATCAATCCCTATCCCAGTCTGTTGTTCCCACATGCTTCAAGAGGGCCACCATCGTTCCTGTTCCCAAGAAAGCTAAGGTAACTGAGCTAAACGACTACCGCCCCGTAGCACTCACTTCCGTCATCATGAAGTCCTTTGAGAGACTAGTCAAGGACCATATCACCTCCACCCTACCTGACACCCTAGACCCACTCCAATTTGCTTACCGCCCAAATAGGTCCACAGACGATGCAATCTCAACCACACTGCACACTGCCCTAACCCATCTGGACAAGAGGAATACCTATGTGAGAATGCTGTTCATCGACTACAGCTCGGCATTTAACACCATAGTGCCCTCCAAGCTCGTCATCAAGCTCGAGACCCTGGGTCTCGACCCCGCCCTGTGCAACTGGGTACTGAACTTCCTGACGGGCCGCTCCCAGGTGGTGAGGGTAGGCAACAACATCTCCACCCCGCTGTTTCTCAACACTGGGGCCCCACAAGGGTGCCTTCTGAGCCCTCTCCTGTACTCCCTGTTCACCCACGACTGCGTGGCCACGCACGCCTCCAACTCAATCATCAAGTTTGCGGACGACACAACAGTGGTAGGCTTGATTACCAACAACGACGAGACGGCCTACAGGGAGGAGGTGAGGGCCCTCGGAGTGTGGTGTCAGGAAAATAACCTCACACTCAACGTCAACAAAACTAAGGAGATGATTGTGGACTTCAGGAAACAGCAGAGGGAACACCCCCCTATCCACATCGATGGAACAGTAGTGGAGAGGGTAGTAAGTTTTAAGTTCCTCGGCGTACACATCACAGACAAACTGAATTGGTCCACCCACACAGACAGCAGGAGGCTGAAGAAATTCGGCTTGTCACCAAAAGCACTCACAAACTTCTACAGATGCACAATCGAGAGCATCCTGTCGGGCTGTATCACCGCCTGGTACGGCAACTGCTCGGCCCACAACCGTAAGGCTCTCCAGAGGGTAGTGAGGTCTGCACAACGCATCACCGGGGGCAAACTACCTGTCCTCCAGGACACCTACACCACCCGATGTCACAGGAAGGCCATAAAGATCATCAAGGACAACAACCAGATAACTTCCGGGTTGGAGCGAGCCGGTCGCATCCGCGCTTCGGTCTGCAGGTTGTATAACTTTTTCATTACATTTCATTACATTTCATTATAGTACAACGGTCTGATTTGTCTAATCTTAGCAATTTCTTCTTAGCTAGCTACATAGTCGTCGTTGTATCAAAGATAATTGCGTAATTATCGTATTTCGTCGTCTCCTATCTGCCCAACACGTTCACCGTCTACCGTAGCACTGTAGTAACTATCACACTCAACTGAACGACTTGATTAGTGTAGTGTTAGCTAGCTACATAGTTGTCTTTGCTGTCTTCGTATCCAAGATAATTGTGTAGTTAGAGTGTGTAGTCTTAGAGTGATTATCTTAATTTACCGAGGTTAGCTAGCCAGCTATTTTGTCGTCCTTAACGTAGGAGACACTCCTAGCTAGCCAATAGCCAGCCAACGTCTACTGAATAGAACTTTTGCATTCCGGTCGCATTCCGCTTCGCTCCACAGGTAGTATCATATTTTCATTTCATTTCATTACAGTCCCAACGGTGTGATTTGTTTGATCGTAGCTAGCTACATAGCTAGCTACATAGCCGTCTTTGTTTCAAAGATAATTGTGTAGTCTAGAGCGATTTTCTAGGTTAGCTAGCCAGCTATTGTCGTTCTCCTAACGCAACGTAACGTAACCAACACTGCTAGCTAGCCAGCTTGCCCCCGAAAAGCAGCATTGTAGAAACTTCACACTCAACGGAACGACTTGATTAGGGTAGTGTCAACAACGCAGCTAGCCTACCTCAGCAGTACTGTATCATTTTAATCATTTTAGTCAATTAGATTCTTGCTACGTAAAACTTTCTGAACATTCGAGACGTGTAGTCCACTTGTCATTCCAATCTCCTCTGCATTAGCGTAGCCTCTTCTCTAGCCTGTCAACTATGTATCTGTCTATCCCTGTTCTCTCCTCTCTGCACAGACCATACAAACGCTCCACACCGCATGGCCGCGGCCACCTAATCTGGTGGTCCCAGCGCGCACGACCCACGTGGAGTTCCAGGTCTCCGGTAGCCTCTGGAACTGCCGATCTGCGGCCAACAAGGCAGAGTTCATCTCAGCCTATGCCTCCCTCCAGTCCCTCGACTTCTTGGCTCTGACGGAAACATGGATCACCACAGACAACACCGCTACTCCTACTGCTCTCTCTTCGTCTGCCCACGTGTTCTCGCACACCCCGAGAGCTTCTGGTCAGCGGGTGGTGGCACCGGGATCCTCATCTCTCCCAAGTGGTCATTCTCTCTTTCTCCCCTTACCCATCTGTCTATCGCCTCCTTTGAATTCCATGCTGTCACAGTTACCAGCCCTTTCAAGCTTAACATCCTTATCATTTATCGCCCTCCAGGTTCCCTCTGAGAGTTCATCAATGAGCTTGATGCCTTGATAAGCTCCTTTCCTGAGGACGGCTCACCTCTCACAGTTCTGGGCGACTTTAACCTCCCCACGTCTACCTTTGACTCATTCCTCTCTGCCTCCTTCTTTCCACTCCTCTCCTCTTTTGACCTCACCCTCTCACCTTCCCCCTACTCACAAGGCAGGCAATACGCTCGACCTCATCTTTACTAGATGCTGTTCCTCCACTAACCTCATTGCAACTCCCCTCCAAGTCTCCGACCACTACCTTGTATCCTTTTCCCTCTCGCTCTCATCCAACACTTCCCACACTGCCCCTACTCGGATGGTATCGCGCCGTCCCAACCTTCGCTCTCTCTCCCCCGCTACTCTCTCCTCTTCCATCCTATCATCTCTTCCCTCTGCTCAAACCTTCTCCAACCTATCTCCTGATTCTGCCTCCTCAACCCTCCTCTCCTCCCTTTCTGCATCCTTTGACTCTCTATGTCCCCTATCCTCCAGGCCGGCTCGGTCCTCCCCTCCCGCTCCGTGGCTCGACGACTCATTGCGAGCTCACAGAACAGGGCTCCGGGCAGCCGAGCGGAAATGGAGGAAAACTCGCCTCCCTGCGGACCTGGCATCCTTTCACTCCCTCCTCTCTACATTTTCCTCCTCTGTCTCTGCTGCTAAAGCCACTTTCTACCACTCTAAATTCCAAGCATCTGCCTCTAACCCTAGGAAGCTCTTTGCCACCTTCTCCTCCCTCTTGAATCCTCCTCCCCCCCTCCTCCCTCTCTGCAGATGACTTCGTCAACCATTTTGAAAAGAAGGTCGACGACATCCGATCCTCGTTTGCTAAGTCAAACGACACCGCTGGTTCTGCTCACACTGCCCTACCCTGTGCTCTGACCTCTTTCTCCCCTCTCTCTCCAGATGACATCTCGCGTCTTGTGACGGCCGGCCGCCCAACAACCTGCCCGCTTGACCCTATCCCCTCCTCTCTTCTCCAGACCATCTCCGGTGACCTTCTCCCTTACCTCACCTCGCTCATCAACTCATCCCTGACCGCTGGCTACGTCCCTCCCGTCTTCAAGAGAGCGAGAGTTGCACCCCTTCTGAAAAAACCTACACTCGATCCCTCCGATGTCAACAACTACAGACCAGTATCCCTTCTTTCTTTTCTCTCCAAAACTCTTGAACGTGCCGTCCTTGGCCAGCTCTCCCGCTATCTCTCTCAGAATGACCTTCTTGATCCAAATCAGTCAGGTTTCAAGACTAGTCATTCAACTGAGACTGCTCTTCTCTGTATCACGGAGGCGCTCCGCACTGCTAAAGCTAACTCTCTCTCCTCTGCTCTCATCCTTCTAGACCTATCGGCTGCCTTCGATACTGTGAACCATCAGATCCTCCTCTCCACCCTCTCCGAGTTGGGCATCTCCGGCGCGGCCCACGCTTGGATTGCGTCCTACCTGACAGGTCGCTCCTACCAGGTGGCGTGGCGAGAATCCGTCTCCTCACCACGTGCTCTCACCACTGGTGTCCCCCAGGGCTCTGTTCTAGGCCCTCTCCTATTCTCGCTATACACCAAGTCACTTGGCTCTGTCATAACCTCACATGGTCTCTCCTATCATTGCTATGCAGACGACACACAATTAATCTTCTCCTTTCCCCCTTCTGACGACCAGGTGGCGAATCGCATCTCTGCATGTCTGGCAGACATATCAGTGTGGATGACGGATCATCACCTCAAGCTGAACCTCGGCAAGACGGAGCTGCTCTTCCTCCCGGGGAAGGACTGCCCGTTCCATGATCTCGCCATCACGGTTGACAACTCCATTGTGTCCTCATCCCAGAGCGCTAAGAACCTTGGCGTGATCCTGGACAACACCCTGTCGTTCTCAAATAACATCAAGGCGGTAGCCCGTTCCTGTAGGTTCATGCTCTACAACATTTACATTACATTTAAGTCATTTAGCAGACGCTCTTATCCAGAGCGACTTACAAATTGGTGCTTTCACCTCATGACATCCAGTGGAACAGCCACTTTACAATAGTGCATCTAGGTCTTTTAAGGGGGGGGGGTGAGAAGGATTACTTTATCCTATCCTAGGTATTCCTTAAAGAGGTGGGGTTTCAGGTGTCTCCGGAAGGTGGTGATTGACTCCGCTGTCCTGGCGTCGTGAGGGAGTTTGTTCCACCATTGGGGGGCCAGAGCAGCGAACAGTTTTGACTGGGCTGAGCGGGAACTGTACTTCCTCAGTGGTAGGGAGGCGAGCAGGCCAGAGGTGGATGAACGCAGTGCCCTTGTTTGGGTGTAGGGCCTGATCAGAGCCTGGAGGTACTGAGGTGCCGTTCCCTCACAGCTCCGTAGGCAAGCACCATCCGCAGAGTACGACCCTGCCTCACACAGGAAGCGGCGCAGGTCCTAATCCAGGCACTTGTCATCTCCCGTCTGGATTACTGCAACTCGCTGTTGGCTGGGCTCCCTGCCTGTGCCATTAAACCCCTACAACTCATCCAGAACGCTGCAGCCCGTCTGGTGTTCAACCTTCCCAAGTTCTCTCACGTCACCCCGCTCCTCCGCTCTCTCCACTGGCTTCCAGTTGAAGCTCGCATCCGCTACAAGACCATGGTGCTTGCCTACGGAGCTGTGAGGGGAACGGCACCTCAGTACCTCCAGGCTCTGATCAGGCCCTACACCCAAACAAGGGCACTGCGTTCATCCACCTCTGGCCTGCTCGCCTCCCTACCACTGAGGAAGTACAGTTCCCGCTCAGCCCAGTCAAAACTGTTCGCTGCTCTGGCCCCCCAATGGTGGAACAAACTCCCTCACGACGCCAGGACAGCGGAGTCAATCACCACCTTCCGGAGACACCTGAAACCCCACCTCTTTAAGGAATACCTAGGATAGGATAAAGTAATCCTTCTCACCCCCTTAAAAGACCTAGATGCACTATTGTAAAGTGGCTGTTCCACTGGATGTCATAAGGTGAAAGCACCAATTTGTAAGTCGCTCTGGATAAGAGCGTCTGCTAAATGACTTAAATGTAATGTAAATGTAACCACCCGAGCCACTGCCTGTTCACCCCGCTATCATACAGAAGGCGAGGTCAGTACAGGTGCATCAAAGCTGGGACCGAGAGACTGAAAAACAGCTTCTATCTCAAGGCCATCAGACTGTTAAACAGCCACCACTAACATTGAGTGGCTGCTGCCAACACACTGACTCAACTCCAGCCACTTTAATAATGGGAATTGATGGGAAATGATGTTAAATATATCACTACCCACTTTAAACAATGCTACCTAATATAATGTTTACATACCCTACATTTTTCATCTCATATGTATACGTATATACTGTACTCTATATCATCTACTGCATCCTTATGTAATACATGTATCACTAGCCACTTTAACTATGCCACTTTGTTTACATACTCATCTCATATGTATATACTGCACTCAATACCATCTACCGTATCTTGCTTATGCCGCTCTGTACGATCACTCATTCATATATCTTTATGTACATATTCTTTATCCCCTTACACTTGTGTCCATAAGGTAGTAGTTTTGGAATTGTTAGCTAGATTACTTGTTGGTTATTACTGCATTGTCGGAACTAGAAGCACAAGCATTTCGCTACACTCGCACTAACATCTGCTAACCATGTGTATGTGACAAATAACATTTGATTTGATTTGATTTGTACTGTGTAACATGTCATATGACTCTCATCTGATGAAGAGTTTCAAGAGGTTAGTGAATGATTTTTAAAAAATCCTGCTTTTTGTCATTTTATCTTTTGTGGTACAAAATGGCGACGTTTTCTCTTTGTTTTGGTGGTGGTCTAACATAAATATATGCTGTGTTTTCGCCGTAAAAAAATCTGACACGCTGGGTATATGAACAAGGTGTTTATCTGTCATTTGAGGTATTGGACTTGTTAATGTGTGGAGGTTAAATATTTCTAAGAATATTTTTGCATTACCTGCGCCACCGTTTCAGCTGAACGGGGGGGGTGTAGTTCCTGTAGGGGAACCCATAGGCTTAACAAGTTTTAACTCCCTTATCTTACCTCATTTGCACTCACTGTATATAGACTCTTTGTTTTCTTTTGTTCTACTGTATAATTGATTGTATGTTTTGTTTATTCCATGTGTAACTCTGTGTTGTTGTATGTGTCGAATTGCTATGCTTTGTCTTGGCCAGGTCGCAGTTGCAAATGAGAACTTGTTCTCAACTAGCCTACCTGGTTAAATAAAGGTGAAATATAATTTTAAAATGTAAAACAAATGAGAAAATGGTATTATTTTATATTAATACAATTGCTCAGAGAAAGAGATTTTGTTCAACATGTAATACAAAAAAAATCTCAAAACATTTATTGGCACACCTGTTTTCAATATCTTTCAATATCTCACCTTGAAATAATAATGGCACTGAGCCTTTTTTTAAACTGTTTTACTGTATGAGATCGGAGAACACATTGGGAGGGATCTTAGACCATTCCTCCATATAGAATCTTTGCAGATCCTTATTAATATCCTCCATCTGCAGGTTTTCAATGTGGTTCAAGTTCAGAGACTGAGATGACGGAAATGGCCATTGCAAAATGTGGATTTTGTGGTCCATTAACCATTTCTTTGTGGATGTTGATGTGTGCTTGAGGTTATTGTATTGCTAGAAGATACACCAGGCTTTTGGCTAGGATGTCCTGGCACTGGGTAAAGTTGGTGATGCCGATGAACTTAATTAGGGCCCCAGTACCAGTGGAAGCAAAATTGCTCAGTGCTATTATCCTCACAACGTGAGGTGTTGAAAGGTGTTGAAAACAGGAATGCCAATCATTTTGACCCCTATATTTTAAAAAAACCCGAAATATTACTTGTTAAACAAAACCTATTTCTCTCTTTTTTTGGATAAAAAAAATAATAATTTTAAGCACACAATTAAGCTCAGTGTCCTTTGCTAATTTTTATCGAGTGTGTCGATATTACGGACCTGACTGTACGTATAACATTTTATGACATCCTTTATAATGCATTGTAATATTGACTATAAGTGTCCATAATAACTCATAAGCAGTTATAAAACTCGTTATAATCTTGATTATCTATAGCTAATTGCTCATTTGTAGCTAGCTATCTTTTTAGTTTGGATTGCACGACTCAGTTGGCATCAGTTGCTGGGACTGCTTGTTCCAGTGATCCTGTCGACCAAGGACGGGTCTGAGGAGCTATTTGGCATCGCAGCTAACCTAGCTGCTAGCTAGCTGTATATCAAACTAGCGGGGTTTTCTTGAACCTACAAGCAGTTGTTACAACAACAAGAAAATAGCATCAAGGGTTTTGTCCAAATACTAATGGATTCTACTTATAAAAGAATGGACGACCTGACTAGAGAGGTCCAGGATCTGAAGAACAGTTTGCAGTTCTCCCAGGGTCAGCTCGACGAGTTGAAACAGAAGAATGCCAAGATGACAGCAATCTGTAAGTCATTGAGAGAGGACATCAGTTCTATGTGTGAATCCATGATCTCGATGGACAATCAAGGCAGAAACACATGGTTGTGGACGGTATTGCAGAATCCCATCATGAGACCTGGACAGAGTCTGAGGACTAAGTGAAGGAAATGATCTCTGAGAAATTGAAGAGGGACCACAGGAAGATTGAAGTGGAGCATGCCCACAGGACTGGAAAACCCACCACCGGCCCAGGCGATAGGCCCAGGCCAATAGAGGTCAAATTGCTGAGGTTCAAGGACAAGGTAGCTGTTCTGGAAAGAGTCAAGCACTTGAGGGGAACGTATATCTTCCTCAACGAGGACTATCCTGAAGCTGTGCGCCAGAAGAGGAAAGAACTGATTCCAGCCATGAAAGCTGCCAGAGCACGTGGGGACATTGCTTACATCCGCTATGACAGGCTCATTGTCCACCCTCCCTCCCAGAAGCCTGGAAGGGATGAGAGAGCCAAGCCTACGAGTTCGTAGCTTCAACCCCACAGCACACACAGACACACCAATGCTGAATGTATATATTTTTCTCTTGCTTTGTTTGCTCTTTTCAGTATTATGTCTATCTCTGATAAGCTACCCATTTAAGAGTTTAAAATAGCCTATATTAATATATGTAGCCTAAGAAATAAGGTTCATGAAATTAATAACTTGCTAACGTCATATAACATTCATATATTAGCCATTTCCAAGACTCACTTAGGTCATTCATTTGATGATACAGCAGTAGCAATACAAGGATATAACATCTATAGAACAGACAGAAATTCTTATGGGGGAGGTGTCACATCACTGTAATGCTTAGAGAAGATCTTATGTCAAGTGCTATTGAAGTGTTGTGGTTGCAGGTTCACTTGGCACATCTAAAGTATTTTATTTGGTGGTGTTGCTATAGGCCACCTAGTTCTAACATTCAGTATGTAAATAATACGTGTGAAATGCTTGATTGTCTATGTGATGTAAACAGAATGCTCTACTTTTTTGGGACCTAAATATTGACTGGTTATCATCAAGCTGTCCACTCAAGAGGAAGCTTCTTACTGTAACCAGTGCCTGTAATCTGGTTCAGGTTATTAATCAACCTACCAGGGTGTTTACAAACACTACAGGAACAAGATCATCCACATGTATCGATCACATTTTTACTAAAACTGAAGAACTTTGTTCTAAAAATGTATCCATACCCATTGGATGTGATCACAATATAGTGGCTATATCCAGGAAAGCCAAAGTTCCAACAGCTGGGCCTAAAATAGTGTATAAGAGATCAAACAAAAGATTTTGGTGTAACACTTATGTGGATGATGTTAAAAATATTTGTTAGTCTGATGTGATTAATGAGGAGCATCCAGATGCTGCATTTGATGAATTTCTGAAATTGCTTCTTCCAATTATTGATAAACATGCACCTGAAACTGACTGTTAGAACTGTTAAGGCTCCATGGATTGATGAGGAATTGAAAAACTGTATGGTTGAAAGAGATGGGAAAAAAATAAGTGTCTAATAAGTCTGGCTGCACATCTGACTGGCTTACTTACTGCAAATTGAGAAATGATGTGACTAAACTCAACAAAAAGAAGAAGAAACTGCATTATGAAGCCAATATCAATGATATAAAGAATGATAGGAAAACACTTTTGAGTAGTTTAACTTCTTGTGTCGAGCCATCCCGGATCCGGGATCGTGACTACAACCTCAAGGCCATTACCATAACGCAACGTTAACTATTCATGAAAATCGCAAATGAAATGAAATCAATATGCTAGCTCTCAAGCTTAGCCTTTTGTTAACAACACTGTCATCTCAGATTTTCAAAATATGCTTCTCAACCATAGCAAAACAAGCATTTGTGTAACAGTATTGATAGCCTAGCATTCAGCATGCAACATTTTCACAAAAACCAGAAAAGCATTCAAATAAAATCATTTACCTTTGAAGAACTTCAGATGTTTTCAATGAGGAGACTCTCAGTTAGATAGCAAATGTTCAGTTTTTACAAAAAGATTACTTGTGTTGACAAATCGCTCCGTTTTCTTCATCACGTTTGGGTAAGAAAAAAAAAGAAAATTAAGTCATTAAAACGCGAACTTTTTTCCAAATTAACTCCATAATATCGACAGAAACATGTTTAGAATCAATCCTCAAGGTGTTTTTCACATATCTATCGATGATAAATCCTTCGTGGCAGTTGACTTTCTCTTCTGAAGAAATGGAACGCACATGGACCTAGAGATTACGCAATAATTTCGACAAAGGACACTGGGCGGACACCAGGTAAATGTAGTCTCTTATGGTCAATCTTCCAATGATATGCCTACAAACACGTCACAATGCTGCAGACACCTTGGGGAAACGACAGAAAGGGCAGGCTCATTCCTGGCGCATTTACAGCCATATAAGGAGACATTGGAACACAGCGCCTTCAGAATCTGGGGCATTTCCTGTATGAAACTTCATCTTGGTTTCGCCTGTAGCATTAGTTCTGGGGCACTCACAGATAACATTTGATGTTGCCAATTATTTTATTGATTATTTCATTGACAAAGTTGGCAAACTTAGGCAGGAAATGCCAACAATGAACAGTGAGCAATTGTATTCATGCATTAAAAACATATAATGAAAGGAAACCATTGCAAGTTTGAATTTTGTAAAGTTAGTGTGGGAGAGGTGGAAGAATTATTGTTATCGATCAATAATGAGAAAACTCCTGGCATTGACAACTTAGATGGAAAGCTACTGAGGATGGTAGCTGACTCTATAGCCACTCCTATCTGTCATATTTTTAACCTGAGCCTAGAGGAAAGTATTTGTCCTCATTTCTGGAGGGAAGCCAAAATAATTCCGCTACCCAAGAGTGGTAAAGCGGCTGTTTACTGGTTCTAACAGCAGACCTATAAGCCTGCTGCCAGCTCTTAGCAAACTGTTGGAATAAATAGTGTTTGACCAAATACAATGCTATTTCTCTTTAAACAAATTAACAACAGACTTTCAGCATGCTTATAGAGAAGGGCACTCAACATGTACTGCACTGACACAAATGACAGATGATTGGTTGAAAGAAAGTAATAAGAAGAAGATTGTGGGATCTGTACTGTTAGATTTCAGTGCAGGTTTTGATATTATTGACCATAACCTGTTGTTGAAAAGACATATCTGTTATGGCTTTCAACCTCTGCCATATCGTGGATACAGAGCTATCTATCTAATAGAACTCAAAGGGTTTTCATTAATGGAAGCATCTCTAATGTCAAACATATAAAGTATGGTGTACCGCAGGGCAGCTCTCTAGGCCCTCTGCTCTACTCCATTTTCACCAATGACCTGGCATTAAACAAAGCATGTGTGTCCATGTATGCTGATGATTCAACCATATGCGCATCAGTAACCACAGCCAATGAAGTCACTGAAACCCTTAACAAAGAGTTGCAGTCTGTTTTGGAATGGGTGGCCAGTAATAAACTGGTCCTGAACATCTCTAAAACTAAGAGCATTGTATTTTGGTACAAATCATTCCCTAAGGTCTATACCTCAGCTGAGTCTGGTAATGAATGGTGTGGCCGTTGAACAAGTTGAGGAGACTAAATTACCTGGCGTTACTTTAGATTGTAAACTATCATCATCAAAACATATAGATTCAATGGTTGTAAAGATGGGGAGAGGTCTGTCCGTAATAAAGAGATACTCTGCTTTTTTGACACCACACTCCAGAAAGCAAGTTCTGCAGGATCTAGTTTTGTCTTATCTTGATTATTGTCCAGTCGTGTGGTCCAATGCTGCAAAGAAATACCTAGTTAAGCTGCAGCTGGCCCAGAACAGAGCGGCATGTTTTGCTCTTAATTGTAATCAGAGGGCTGATATAAATACTATGCATGCCAATCTCTCTTGGCTAAGAGTTGAGGAGAGACTGACTGCACCACTTCTTCTTTTTATAAGAAACATCAATGTGTTGAAAATCCCAAATTGTTTGCATAGTCAACTTACACACAGCTCTGACACACACACTTCTCCCACCAGACATGCCATCTTTTCACAGCCCCCAAATCCAGAACAAATTCAAGAAAGCGCACAGTATTATATAGAGTCCTAATTGCATGGAACTTCCTTCCATCTCATACTGCTCAAATTAACAGCAAACCTGGTATCATAAAACAGATAAAGCAACACCTCGCGGCACAACGCCTCTCCCCTATTTGACCTAGATAGTTTGTGTGTATGCATTGATATGTAGGCTTTTACATGTATTTTATGTAGTTCTGTCCTTGAGCTGTTCCTGTCTATTGATGTTCTGTATTATGTCATGCTGTATTATCATGTTTTGTGTGGACCCCAGGAAGAGTAGCTGATGATTTTGCAACAGCTAATGGGGATCCTAATAAAATACCAAATACCCCAAAATTCATTATCTATAAAAGACTACGGTGCATAATCTATTACAGCATACTGGTTTGAAAACACAGACAAGATGATTATTGCACACGTTAGGCTCTAAAAAAACATTTAACAATAGCTTATCATGATTTATAAAGCACTATTCATGTGTTTTTGTTTGCTTTACATAAAGGGATTCCCGTTATTAAACACGATAAGAGGTATTTGTACGCTGTATGATCATTTTCCACAATAGACAGAAAAACGCACAATACAGAGTTGGCTACCCTGGTAACATTGTATTTGACATTGTCAGCATGATATGGACATTTATAAGCAAAGCTGTTCATTATTGCAATACATAAAAACACAACATTACCGAGTTATACTGATGCAGTAATGTCCATGCAGTATGATAGAGGCAGGAGACGAGGAGAGGGAGAGAAAGAGAAAGAGCAGCTGGAGGTAAGGTACTGTATAAGGGAGGAAAGGTGAAATGAGAGGGAGAGGGATAGAGAGAAGAGGGGAGAGGCGTAGGAGAAGAGGAGTACATATGTAGCAGCTGGAAGTAAGGTCTATACAGTGTGAGAGAACTCTATCTGCGATGTGCAGAGAGTGAAGCGCATCATCGGTGTAATAGAAAAATACATCTGACAGAGAAACGTATCAAAAACACCTTTCCTCCACAGGAGGTTGGTGGCACCCTAATTGGGGAGAACAGGCTCGTGGTAAGGACTGGAGCAGAGTGAGTGGAATAGTAACAAATACATCAACCACATGGTTTCCATGTGTTTGATGCCATTCCATTTGCTCCGTTCAGGATATTATTATGAGCCGTTCTCCCCTCAGCAGCCTCCTGTCCTTCCCTCCCTCCCTCCTATCCTCTCCTCCCCATTTCCCCCTCCCTCCAACCCAGCCCCTTGGAGGCAGGGTAAAAATAGTCATATGAATGGCAGATTACAGAGTGATCTAGACATCTCTCTCTCTCTCTCTCTCTCTCTCTCTCTCTCTCTCTCTCTCTCTCTCTCTCTCCCTCTCTCTCTCTCTCTCTCTCTTGCTCGTCGGTGGAGACAGTGACTCCAGCGAGTAGCAGAGGAGGCGTATCCGACATCCGTCTGTTGTTTCCTGGGTACAATCACCACGCAAGTCCGAGGATAGGACAGCCAGAGGAGGTCGAAGATAGACGGATGGGACTCACGGCCATGTAACGGAAGTGAATTATCTCAATTCCATAAAAAATCCTATTCCACATAAGAACTAAGACATTATAGCTAACGATGTTTGATGGATTGGATTCCGTCATCTAGACCAACTCCCAAACTCTGTGTTTACCTCACAATAGTGAATATTGAATATCTTAACTGGTCATGTCAACTAAGATAGTAAATTCGCTTCTAAACATGAAGATACTAGCTAATGCTTAGACAGTATGCTAAATGACAGCAGCACATCCAAGGGACACTACTAGCTAAAGTTTCCAAGGGACAATTGTCACTACAAAGGGAAAAACATTCCAATTAAAGAACTAACATTATTAATAGCCATAAAGTGATATAGTGGGCTTGAGGTGACAGTTTAAGTTTTGGTCTTCACAAGCTTTTTGCTATGATAAGTAGAGGTCGACCGATTCTGATTTTTCAACGCTGATACCAATTATTGGAGGACCAAAAAAAGCCGATACCAATGAATCGGACGTTTTTTTAAATGTATTTGTAATAATGACAATTACAACAATACTGAATGAACACTTATTTTAACTTAATATAATATATCAATAAAATCAATTTAGCCTCAAATAAATAATAAAACATGTTCAATTTGGTTTAAATAATGCAAAAACAAAGTGTTGGAGAAGAAAGTAAAAGTGCAATATTTGCCATGTAAAAAAGCTCATGTTTAAGTTCCTTGCTCAGAACATGAGAACATATGAAAACTGGTGGTTCCTTTTAACATGAGTCTTCAATATTCCCAGGTAAGACGTTTTAGGTTGTAGTTATTATAGGAATTATAGGACTAGTTCTATCTATTTCATTTGTATTTCATATACCTTTGACTATTTGATGTTCTTATAGGCACTTTAGTATTTCCAGTGTAACAGTATAGCTTCCATACCTCTCCTCGCCCCTACCTGGGCTCGAACCAGGAACACATCGACAACAGCCACCCTCGAAGCATCGTTACCCATCGCTCCACAAAAGCCGCGGCCCTTGCAGAGCAAGGGGAACAACTACTCCAAGTCTCAGAGCGAGTGACGTCACCGATTGAAACGCTATTAGCGCGCACACCGCTAACTAGCTAGCCATTTGACATCGGTTACACCAGCCTAATCTCGGGAGTTGATAGGCTTGAAGTCATGAACAGCTCAATGCTTGAAGCATTGCGAAGACCTGCTGGCAAACGCACGAAAGGGCTGTTTGTATGAATGCTTACGAGCCTGCTGCTGCCTACCATCGCTCAGTCAGACTGCTCTAACAAATATCAAATTATAGACTTAATTATAACATAATAACACACAGAAATACGAAATACGATGGTCATTAATATGGTCGAATCCGGAAACTATCATTTCGAAAACAAAACATTTATTCTTTCAGTGAAATACGTAACCGTCTAAATATTGCTGTTACATTGTACAACCTTCAATGTTATGTCATAATTATTTACAATTCTGGCAAATTAATTACGGTCTTTGTTAGGAATAAATAGACTTCACACAGTTCGCAACGAGCTTGCACGGAACGCAAGAGAAGTGACTCAGTTTCCCTAATTATAAGAAATTCATGTTAGCAGGCAATATTAACTAAATATGCAGGCTTTAAAATATATGCTCGTGTATTGATTTTAAAGAAAGGCATTGATGTTTATGGTTAGGTTTGGTGCAACAACAGTGCTAAATCATCACCCGTTTGGCGAAGTAGGCTGTGATTCGATCCATTGGGGGGTACTGTCATGTTCTGACCTTAGTTCTGTTGTTATGTCTTTGTTTAGTATGGTCAGGGCTGGGTGGGTTGTCTATGTTCTTTTTTCTATGATTTGGGGTTTCTGTGTTTGGCCTGGTATGGTTCTCAATTAGAGGCAGCTGTCTATCGTTGTCCCTGATTGACAAACATACTTAGGTAGCCTAGTTTCACTTTTGAGTTGTGGGTGATTACTTTCCGTGTTAGTGTTTGTACCACACGGGACTCTTTTGTTTGTTTCACTTTGTTATTTTGTATTTTGTAGTGTTCAGTTTGACACATTAAAATGGACATTACAACGCTGAAAATTGGTCCAATCTCTCTTACTCCTCATCAGAAGAAGAGGACGAGCGTTACAATGTTGATCTGAAGTAAAGACGTTCAGTTGAATTGCACAACAAGCCTCTGTGCATTTGTAACATTTGTCGACGAGGATGGTCGAGTTTAACTTACCTCCACCATCTCAAATTCTCCGGTCCCTGGAAATCCACCTGTTCCATGGAATCAATGGTTTCATACCTTTCAGTTGTATATGGTAGCTATCAATCTGCATGGAGCTGCCGATGCCCGAAAACGGGAGATTCTACTCCATTGTCTCAGCTGTGAGTGACAAAGTATCTTCTCCACTCCACATCCACTGGATAACAAGTTTACATCGGCGGTCCAAGCTCTCGAGGAACACTACAGTGGCTCAAGTAGTGTGGTCATGCATCGTTTTCTCTTCAGACAAGCTCAACCGCTGGGTGAGTCCAATGGAAGATTCCGACCACTCGAAAATGAATGTGTACATGATCAGTTCATTGAAAAAACATAATGTGCTCCACTGAGAGAGAAATTGTTGTTAGATGATTTTTAAAATTTTATTTGACCTTTATTTAACTAGGCAAGTCAGTTAAGTGATGGCCTAGGAACAGTGGGTTAATTGCCTGTTCAGGGGCAGAACGACAGATTTGTACCTTGTCAGCTCGGGGATTTGAACTGATCTGACACTGGAGAAAGCACTTACTATTGGAAAACAAAATGGAAGTTGCTCTCGCTGGCCTACATACTAAAGAGACCATCTCAGGGCGCGAGGCTACACTGGCTGAGGCAGCAGTACAAAATGTGCAGGAAACCATTCGGGGGCAACGTTGTTCAAATTGTGGCTCCAGTGGGCATGCTACAAAGGGCATCTACATGTCCAGCAAAGGGGCAACACTGTAACATTACATTTACATTTAAGTCATTTAGCACACGCTCTTATCCAGAGCGACTTACAAATTGGTGCATTCACCTTATGACATCCAGTGGAACAGTAGTGCATCTAAATCTTTTAAGGGGGGTGAGAGGGATTACTTTATCCTATCCTAGGTATTCCTTAAAGAGGTGGGGTTTCAGGTGTCTCCGGAAGGTGGTGATTGACTCCGCTGTCCTGGCGTCGTGAGGGAGTTTGTTCCACCATTGGGGGGCCAGAGCAGCGAACAGTTTTGACTGGGCTGAGCGGGAACTGTACTTCCTCAGTGGTAGGGAGGCGAGCAGGCCAGAGGTGGATGAACGCAGTGCCCTTGTTTGGGTGTAGGGCCTGATCAGAGCCTGGAGGTACTGAGGTGCCGCTCCCCTCACAGCTCCGTAGGCAAGCACCATGGTCTTGTAGCGGATGCGAGCTTCAACTGGAAGCCAGTGGAGAGAGCGGAGGAGCGGGGTGACGTGAGAGAACTTGGGAAGGTTGAACACCAGACGGGCTGCGGCGTTCTGGATGAGTTGTAGGGGTTTAATGGCACAGGCAGGGAGCCCAGCCAACAGCGAGTTGCAGTAATCCAGACGGGAGATGACAAGTGCCTGGATTAGGACCTGCGCCGCTTCCTGTGTGAGGCAGGGTCGTACTCTGCGGATGTTGTAGAGCATGAACCTACAGGAACGGGCCACCGCCTTGATGTTAGTTGAGAACGACAGGGTGTTGTCCAGGATCACGCCAAGGTTCTTAGCGCTCTGGGAGGAGGACACAGTGGAGTTGTCAACCGTGATGGCGAGATCATGGAACGGGCAGTCCTTCCCGGGAGGAAGAGCAGCTCCGTCTTGCCGAGGTTCAGCTTGAGGTGGTGATCCGTCATCCACACTGATATGTCTGCCAGACATGCAGAGATGCGATTCGCCACCTGGTCATCAGAAGGGGGAAAGGAGAAGATTAATTGTGTGTCGTCTGCATAGCAATGATAGGAGAGACCATGTGAGGTTATGACAGAGCCAAGTGACTTGGTGTATAGCGAGAATAGGAGAGGGCCTAGAACAGAGCCCTGGGGACACCAGTGGTGAGAGCACGTGGTGTGGAGACGGATTCTCGCCACGCCACCTGGTAGGAGCGACCTGTCAGGTAGGACGCAATCCAAGCGTGGGCCGCGCCGGAGATGCCCAACTCGGAGAGGGTGGAGAGGAGGATCTGATGGTTCACAGTATCGAAGGCAGCCGATAGGTCTAGAAGGATGAGAGCAGAGGAGAGAGAGTTAGCTTTAGCAGTGCGGAGCGCCTCCGTGATACAGAGAAGAGCAGTCTCAGTTGAATGACTAGTCTTGAAACCTGACTGATATGGATCAAGAAGGTCATTCTGAGAGAGATAGCGGGAGAGCTGGCCAAGGACGGCACGTTCAAGAGTTTTGGACAGAAAAGAAAGAAGGGATACTGGTCTGTAGTTGTTGACATCGGAGGGATCGAGTGTAGGTTTTTTCAGAAGGGGTGCAACTCTCGCTCTCTTGAAGACGGAAGGGACGTAGCCAGCGGTCAGGGATGAGTTGATGAGCGAGGTGAGGTAAGGGAGAAGGTCTCCGGAAATGGTCTGGAGAAGAGAGGAGGGGATAGGGTCAAGCGGGCAGGTTGTTGGGCGGCCGGCCGTCACAAGACGCGAGATTTCATCTGGAGAGGTCAGAGCACAGGGTAGGGCAGTGTGAGCAGAACCAGCGGTGTTGTTTGACTTAGCAAACGAGGATCGGATGTCGTCGACCTTCTTTTCAAAATGGTTGACGAAGTCATCTGCAGAGAGGGAGGAGGGGGGGAGGGGGAGGAGGATTCAGGAGGGAGGAGAAGGTGGCAAAGAGCTTCCTAGGGTTAGAGGCAGATGCTTGGAATTTAGAGTGGTAGAAAGTGGCTTTAGCAGCAGAGAGAGAAGAGGAAAATGTAGAGAGGAGGGAGTGAAAGGATGCCAGGTCCGCAGGGAGGCGAGTTTTCCTCCATTTCCGCTCGGCTGCCCGGGAGCCCTGTTCTGTGAGCTCGCAATGAGTCGTCGAGCCACGGAGCGGGAGGGGGAGGACCGAGCCGGCCTGGAGGATAGGGGACATAGAGAGTCAAAGGATGCAGAAAGGGAGGAGAGGAGGGTTGAGGAGGCAGAATCAGGAGATAGGTTGGAGAAGGTTTGAGCAGAGGGAAGAGATGATAGGATGGAAGAGGAGAGAGTAGCGGGGAGAGAGAGCGAAGGTTGGGACGGCGCGATACCATCCGAGTAGGGGCAGTGTGGGAAGTGTTGGATGAGAGCGAGAGGGAAAAGGATACAAGGTAGTGGTCGGAGACTTGGAGGGGAGTTGCAATGAGGTTAGTGGAAGAACAGCATCTAGTAAAGATGAGGTCGAGCGTATTTCCTGCCTTGTGAGTAGGGGGAAGGTGAGAGGGTGAGGTCAAAAGAGGAGAGGAGTGGAAAGAAGGAGGCAGAGAGGAATGAGTCAAAGGTAGACGTGGGGAGGTTAAAGTCGCCCAGAACTGTGAGAGGTGAGCCGTCCTCAGGAAAGGAGCTTATCAAGGCATCAAGCTCATTGATGAACTCTCCGAGGGAACCTGGAGGGCGATAAATGATAAGGATGTTAAGCTTGAAAGGGCTGGTAACTGTGACAGCATGGAATTCAAATGAGGCGATAGACAGATGGGTAAGGGGAGAAAGAGAGAATGACCACTTGGGAGAGATGAGGATCCCGGTGCCACCACCCCACTGACCAGAAGCTCTCGGGGTGTGCGAGAATACGTGGGCAGACGAAGAGAGAGCAGTAGGAGTAGCAGTGTTGTCTGTGGTGATCCATGTTTCCGTCAGTGCCAAGAAGTCGAGGGACTGGAGAGAGGCATAGGCTGAGATGAACTCTGCCTTGTTGGCCGCAGATCGGCAGTTCCAGAGGCTACCGGAGACCTGGAACTCCACGTGGGTCGTGCGCGCTGGGACCACCAGATTAGGGTGGCCGCGGCCATGCGGTGTGGAGCGTTTGTATGGTCTGTGCAGAGAGGAGAGAACAGGGATAGACAGACACATAGTTGACAGGCTATACAAGAGGCTACGCTAATACAAAGGAGATTGGAATGACAAGTGGACTACACGTCTCGAGTGTTCAGAAAGTTAAGCTTACGTAGCAAGAATCTTATTGACTAAAATGATTAAAATGATACATTACTGCTGAAGTAGGCTAGCTGGCAGAGGCTGCGTTGTTGACTATGTAGGCTAGCTGGCAGTGGCTGCGTTGTTGGCACTACACTAATCAAGTTGTTCCGTTGAGTGTAATAGTTTCTACTGTGCTGCTATTCGGGGCTAGCTGGCTAGCTAGCAGTGTTGATTACGTTACGTTGCGTTAAAAGAACGACAATAGCTGGCTAGCTAACCTAGGAAATCGCTCTAGACTACACAATTATCTTTGATACAAAGACGGCTAGGTAGCTAGCTATGTAGCTAGCTACGATCAAACAAATGTAAGAACTGCAACAAATACACTGCTTAAAAAAATAAAGGTAAACTTAAACAACACAATGTAACTCCAAGTCAATCACACTTCTGTGAAACCAAACTGTCCACTTAGGAAGCAACACTGATTGACAATAAATTTCACATGCTGTTGTGCAAATGGAATAGACAACAGGTGTAAATTATAGGCAATTAGCAAAACACCCCCAATAAAGGAGTGGTTCTGCAGGTGGTGACCACAGACCACTTCTCAGTTCCTATGCTTCCTGGCTGATGTTTTGGTCACTTTTGAATGCTGGCGGTGCTTTCACTCTAGTGGTAGCATGAGACGGAGTCTACAACCCACACAAGTGGCTCAGGTAGTGCAGCTCATCCAGGATGGCACATCAATGCAAGCTGTGGCAAGAAGGTTTGCTGTGTCTGTCAACGTAGTGTCCAGAGCATGGAGGCGCTACCAGGCGACAGGTCAGTACATCAGGAGACGTGGAGGCTGTAGAAGGGCAACAACCCAGCAGCAGGACCGCTACCTCCGCCTTTGTGCAAGGAGGAGCAGGAGGAGCACTGCCAGAGCCCTGCAAAATTACCTCTGGCAGGCTACAAATGTGCATGTGTCTGCTCAAACGGTCAGAAACAGACTCCATGAGGGTGGTATGAGGGCCCGACGTCCACAGGTGGGGGTTGTGCTTACAGCCCAACACTGTTCGGGACGTTGGGCATTTGCCAGAGGACACCAAGATTGGCAAATTCGCCACTGGCGCCCTGTGCTCTTCACAGATGAAAGCAGGTTCACACTGAGCACATGTGAAAGACGTGACAGAGTCTGGAGACGCCGTGAAAACGTTCTGCTGCCTGCAACATCTTCCAGCATGACCGGTTTGGCGGTGGGTCAGTCATGGTGTTGGGTGTCATTTCTTTGGGGGGCCACACAGCCCTCCATGTGCTCGCCAGAGGTAGCTTGACTGCCATTAGGTACCGAGATGAGATACTCAGACCAATTGTGAGACCATATGCTGGTGCGGTTGGCCCTGGGTTCCTCCTAATGCAAGACAATGCTAGACCTCATGTGACTGGAGTGTGTCAGTAGTTCCTGCAAGAGGAAGGCATTGATGCTATGGCCTGGCCCGCCCGTTCCCCAGACCTGAATCCAATTGAGCACATCTGGGACATCATGTCCATCTCCATCCACCAACGCCACGTTGCACCACAGACTGTCCAGGAGTTGGCGGATGCTTTAGTCCAGGACTGGGAGGAGAACCCTCGGGAGACCATCCGCCACCTCATCAGGAGCATGCCCAGGCGTTGTAGAGAGGTCATACAGGCACATGGAGGCCACACACACTACTGAGCCTCATTTTGACTTGTTTTAAGGACATTACATCAAAGTTGGATCAGCCTGTAGTGTGGTTTTCCACTTTAATTTTGAGTTTGACTCCAAATCCAGACCTCCATGGGTTGATAAATTTGATTTCCATTGATCATTTTTGTGTGATTTTGTTGTCAGCACATTCAACTATGTAAAGAAAAAAGTATTTAATAAGAATATTTCATTCATTCAGATCTAGGATGTGTTATTTTAGTGTTCCCTTTATTTTTTTGAGCAGTGTACAATAATTTTGTCTGTTGTTGTCAGCAGATGCAGGTCAAAGTTCACCAGTTTCCATTAACTCTGTACATGATGACTCCGTTGCGTTCAAGCAATGTGACTGCTACATTGAGGCTGTTAAAAAAAAACTTGAAGCTAGGGGGCACTATTTTTATGCTTGGAAAAAGAATGTTCCCAAAGTAAACAGCCTATTTCTCAGACCCAGATACTAGAATATGCATATAATTGACAGATTAGGATAGAAAACACTCTAAAAATATTGTCTGTGTGTATAACAGAACTGATATTGCAGGCGAAAACCTGAGTAAAATCAAACCAGGAAGTGGCTTCTATTTTGAAAGCTCCATGTTCCATAGCCTGCCTTCACTCCATTTAAAGGGATATCAACCAGATTCCTTTTCCTATCACTTCAAGGTGTCAACAGTCTTTAGACATAGTTTCAGGCTTTTATTTTGAAATATGAGCGAGAAAGATAACATCGCGTCAGTGGATAGCTGGGTGTTCGCATGAGTTTTGCTTGCTCAACAGAGTGGGGCAGCCATTGTCTCTCCCTCTCCTACTGAAAAAGCGACAGTGCCGGTTGATATATTATCGATTATATATTTTAAAAACAACCTGAGGGTTGATTATAAAAAACATTTGACATGTTTCTGTGGACATTACTGATACTATTTGGAATTTTCGTCTGCGATGTCGTGACCGCTCAAGCCTGTGGATTTCTGAACATAACGTGCCAAACAAATGGAGGTATTTTGGATATAAAAATAATATTTATGGAACAAAAGGAACATTTATTGTGTAACTGGGAGTCTTGTGAGTGAAAACATCTGAAGATCATCAAAGGTAAGCGATTAATTTGATTGCTTTTCTGATTTTCATGACCTAGCTACTTAATGCTTAGTGTACATAATGTTTTTCTATGCTATCGATAAACTTACACAAACGCTTGGATTGCTTTCACTGTAAAGCATAATTTCAATAATTTCATAATTTCAAAATCTGGAATGGACGAGTCAACAGGTGGAATAACAAAAGGCTAAGCTGTGTGTTGCAATATTTCACTTGTGATTTCATGAATATGAATATTTGTTAGTAATATTATTTGACTGTGGCGCTATGCTATTCAGCGGTTGCTAAGGAAAATGATCCCGCTAACGGGGTAGCGTCAAGAAGTTAAACTAAAATAAATAAAGTATGATGGAAAAAAGCTTTTGAGTTCCTTAAACGAAATGATGGACAGAAAGACTAATTCAACTCCACCTATCATTGAATCAGAAAGCTCATTCATCACAAACTTAGGCATGAAATGCCAACAAGAAACTGTGAGCCATCATTTTCACGCATAAAACACCTACAAATGAATGGAAGCATTGTAATTTTGAATTCTGTGAAGATCATCAATAATGAGAAACCACCTTAAAGCTGAAATATGTCATTTTTTGAGCGACCAACCAAATTCACATAGAAAAGTGAATTATAGATCTGTGATTCTATTTGAAAGCAAGTCTAAGAAGTGGTAAATCTGTTTTATGTGCACTATTTCTATGCTTCCCATTCTTAAGTTTCATTTTTGCGTCTTTTGCTTTTGGTTTTGTACAGAGGCTTTAACTTCTCTAGGGTAGGGGCCAGCATTCGGAATTTTGGATGAAAAGCATTCCCAAATTAAACTGCCTGCTGCTCGGGCCCAGAAGATATGATATGCATATCTGGTAGATTTGGATAGAAAACACTCTAAAGTTTCCAAAATGGTTAAAATAGTGTCTGTGAAAATAACAGAACTGATTTGGCAGGCGAAAACCTGAGAAAAATCCATTCAGGAAGTATTTTTTGTTTTTGTTTTGTAGTTTTCTATTCAATGCCATTACAGTATCCATTGACTTAGGACTCAAATTGCAGTTCCTATGCCTCCCACTAGATGTCAACAGTCTTTAGAAATTGTTTCACGCCTGTATTCTGATAAATGAGGGAGTAAGACCAGTCTGAATGAGTGGACCCTGCCGTGTCACAGAGCTTTTTCATGCGCAATCCCGAGAGAGTGCCTTTCTTGTTTATTGTCCGGTTGAAATATTATAGATCATTTAGGCTAAAAACAACCTGAGGATTGAAAATAAACATTGTTTGACATGTTTCTACGATCTTTACGGATACAATTAGGATTGTTTTGTCTGCCTGTTTTGACTGTGTTTGAGCCTGTGGATTACTGAAGAAAATGCAAGAAAAAAACGGAGGTTTTTGGATATAAAGAGACTTTATCGATCAAAAGGAACATTTGTTGAGTAAATTAATGTCTTCTGAGTGCAACCATATGAAGATCATCAAAGGTAAGGGATTAATTTTATCTCTATTTCTGACTTGTGTAACTCTTCTACTTGGCTGGTAACTGTTTGTAATGATTTGTCCGCTGGGGTATGTTCATCAAATAATCGCAAGGTATGCGTTTGCCGTAAAGCATTTTTTAAATCTGACACTGTGGTTGGATTCACAAGAAGTTAATCTTTAAACCTATGTAAAATATGTTTTGTTTTATGAATTTTTATAATGAGAATTTCTGTATTTGAATATGGCGCGCTGCAATCTCACTGGATGTTGGCCAGGTGGGACGATAGCATCCCACATACCCTAGAGAGGTTAAACAGCTGAAAATACTCCTTTTGGTTCTGGAAAATATATTTCACAGCGGTTTAGAAAATACAATGATTCTCTGGATTATAGTTGCTTGTTTTATAACATAAACTGAAATTAGGCGAACTATTAGAATTTTAGCAATCAGGAAATATCAGTGATTTCTGCAGAGTGGATCTTTAAATGGAAAGCTATTGAGGATGGTAGCGGACTATATTGCCATTCCTTTTTGTCATATCTTTCATCTGAGCCTGGAGAAAAGTGTTTGTCCTCAGACCTGGAGGGAAGATAAAATTATTCCGCTTCCCAAGAATGGGAAGTGCCCTTTACTGGTTTTAACAGCCGACCAATCAACTTGCTGCCAACTCTTGCTGCATTCTTCCCGTTTTAAACAAGATATTTTGTCACGAAAAGATGCTCGACTATGCATATAATTGACGGCTCTGGAAAGAAAACACTTTGACGTTTCCAAAACTGCAAAGATATTGTCTGTGAGTGCCACAGAACTGATGTTACAGGCGAAACCCAGATAAAAATCCAATCAGGAAGTGCCGCATTTTTTAAAACCGCCTCATGCCAATGACTCTTTATATGGCTGTGAAGGAGCTAGGAGTCAGCTTACGTTTTCCACGTTTTCCCCAAGGTGTCTACAGCATTGTGACGTCTTTTTAGGCATTTCCATTGGAGAATGGCTGTAAGAGACCATATAGGGCGAGTGGTCGCATGGTGTCTCCCGGAGAAAACCTTGCGTAAAATACTGAGGTAGCCATTTTTCCAATCGTTTCTTATGAGAAACCAACTGCCTCGACGGATATATTATCGAATACATATGTTAAAAACACATTGAGGATGGATCCTAAACAACGTTTGCCGTGTTTCTGTCGATATTATGGAGCAAATTTTGAAAAAAGTTTGTCGTTATAGTTGAAGTATTTTTCGGTCGATTGCTCAGCCAAGCAGGATGAACAAACGGGACGTTTTTCGACCTACAAAAATATTATTTTTGAAAAAAAGGAACATTTGCTATCTAACTGGGAGTCTCCTGAGTGAAAGCATCTGAAGTTCTTCAAAGGTAAATAATTTAATTTGGTTGCTTTTCTTATTTTTGTGAAAATGTTGCCTGCTGCCAGTAGAGCCTAGCAAAGCATTATGCCATGATAAACTTACATAAATGCTTGTCTAGCGTTGGCTGTAACGCATATTTTGATAATCTGAGATGATAGTGTTGTTAACAAAAGGCTAAGCTTGTGTTTGAATATATTTATTTCATTTCATTTGCAATTTTCATGAATAGAAAAAGTTGCGTTATGCTAATGTGCTATAGTTGAAGTATTTTTCGGTCGATTTCTCAGCCAAGCAGGATGAACAAACGGGACGTTTTTCGCCTGGAAAAAAGGAAGATTTGCTATCTAACTAGGAGTCTCCTGAGTGAAAGCATCTGAAGTTCTTCAAAGGTAAATTATTTAATTTGGTTACTTTTCTTATTTTCGTGAAAATGTTGCCTGCTGCCAGCAGAGCTAGCATAGCATTATGCCATGATAAACTTACACAAATGCTTGTCTAGCGTTGGCTGTAAAGCATATTTTGATAATCTGAGATGACAGTGTTGTTAACAAAAGGCTACGCTTGTGTTTGAATATATTTATTTCATTTCATTTGCGATTTTCATGAATAGGAAAAGTTGCGTTATGGTAATGCGCATGAGGCTATGATTACGCTCCCGGATACGGGATTGCTCGTCGCTAGAGGTTAATGGAAGCTTTTCTAATGTAAAACATGTACATGTGTGGTATTCCGCAAAGCAGCTCTCTTGGCCCTTCAATGTTCTCAATTTTTACTAATGATCTACCTCTAGCATTAAACAAGCCTGTCTTTCTATGTACGCTGATGATTCAACATTATACATGTCAGAATCTACAGCTAGTGAAATCACTGCAACCCTGCAAGAGTTGCAGTCAATTTTGGAATGGGTGGCTAGTAATAAACTAGTCCTGAACATATCTCAAACTAAAAGCTTTGTATTTCATACAAATCATTCCCTAAGTTCTAGACCTCAGCTGAAATTGGAAATGAATGACGTGGCTGTTCAGCAAGTTGAGGAGACTAAACTCCTTGGTGTCACCTTAGACTTTAAATTGACATGGTCAAGGCATATTGATTAAATTGTTGTAAAGATGGGGAGAGGTCTGTCTGTGATAAAGAGATACTCTGTATTTTTGACACCACAGTAGATCAACCAAGTCCTGCAGGCTCTAGTTTGATCTAATCTTGACTATTTCCCTGTGATATGGTCAAGTGCTGCAAAGAAGAACCTAGAAAAGCTGCAGATCGGCAGAACAGAGAAACACGTCTTGACCTTCAATGTACACAGAGGGCTAAGGTCAACAGTATGCATGTCAGTCTCTCTAGGCTCAAAGGATAGGAGAAATTGACTGCAACAATTGTTGTTTTTATGAGAAACTTTATTGTGTTTAAAATGACAAATTGCCTGTCTAATGAACTGTATAATCAGACGTACTTACCCCACCAGACATACCACCAGGGGTCTCTGTTAACTTCTTGCGTCGAGCCATCCCGGATCCGGTATCGTGACTACAGCCTCAAGCTCATTACCATAACGCAACGTTAACTATTCATGAAAATCGCAAATGAAATGAAATTAATCTATTTGCTCTCAAGCTTAGCCTTTTGTTAACAACACTGTCATCTCAGATTTTCAAAATATGCTTCTCAACCATTGCAAAACAAGCATTTGTGTAACAGTAATGATGGCTAACGTAGCATTTAGCGTTAGCATTCAGCATGCAACATTTTCCACAAAAACCATAAAAGCATTCAAATAAAATCATTTACCTTTGAAGAACTTCAGATGTTTTCAATGAGGAGACTCTCAGATAGCAAATGTTCAGTTTTTCCTGAAAGATTATTTGTTTAGGACAAATCGCTCCGTTTTCTGCGTCACGTTTAGCTACGAAAAAAACCCTGTATCCAGGATTGTGTAAATCTATCAGCAAGCTCATTAGCATAACACAACGTTAACTATTCATGAAAATCGCAAATGAAATGAAATTAATCTATTTGCTCTCAAGCTTAGCCTTTTGTTAACAACACTGTCATCTCAGATTTTCAAAATATGCTTCTCAACCATTGCAAAACAAGCATTTGTGTAACAGTAATGATGGCTAACGTACCATTTAGCATTAGCATTCAGCATGCAACATTTTCCACAAAAACCATAAAAGCATTCAAATAAAATCATTTACCTTTGAAGAACTTCAGATGTTTTCAATGAGGAGACTCTCAGATAGCAAATGTTCAGTTTTTCCTGAAAGATAATTTGTTTAGGACAAATCGCTCCGTTTTCTGCGTCACGTTTAGCTACGAAAAAAATGACTCTGTTAGATAGCAAATGTTCAGTTTTTACAAAAAATATTATTTGTGTCGACTAATCGCTCCGTTTTGTTCATTGCGTTTGGGTAAGGAAAAAAAATAAATAATAAGTCATTAACCTGTTAAGACTCTAGGGGCAGTATTTCATTTTTGGATAAAAAGACGTGCCCGTTTTAAGCGCAATATTTTGTCACGAAAAGATGCTCGAATATGCTTGGAATTGATAGTTTTGGAAAGAAGACAGTCTTACGTTTCCAGAAATGCAAAGATTTTCACTGTGAGTCCCTTAGAACAAATGCTTCGGGCAAAACCAAGATGTATGACCGACCAGGAAATGCACAGGATTTCTGAGGCTACGTTTTCCATGATCGCCTTATATGGCTGTGAATGCGACAGGAATGAACGGACTCTTTCTCTTGTTTCCCCAAGGTCTTTGCAGCATTGTGACGTATTTGTAGGGATATCATTGGAAGATTGACCATAAGGGACTACATTTACCAGGTGTCCCGCTTGGTGTCTGTGTGGCAATTGGTGCGCAAAAGTCAGGTCCCGGTATTTTTCCATTCAAATCTCAGAACAAACCAGGCTACAAGGACGGTGCTTTCAATGGAGAGAAATATGACAAACCACCTTCAGGATTGATTCAAACAACGTTTTCCATGTTTCAGTCGATATTATGGAGTTAATTCGGAAAAAAGTTCGACATGTAGGTGACTGAATTTTCGGTTAGTTTCGGTAGCCAAATGCATAGTAACAAAACGGAACGATGTGTCCTACACAAGAATCTTTCAGGAAAAACTGGACATCTGCTATGTAACTGAGAGTCTCCTCATTGAAACATCTGAAGTTCTTCAAAGGTAAATTATTTTATTTGATTCCTTGGCTGGTTTTTGTGAATATGTTGCGTGCTAAATGCTAACGCTAATGCTAAGCTAGCTATCACCACTCTTACACAAATTAGTGATTTTCTCTGGTTCTAAAGCATATTTTGAAAATCTGAGACGACAGGATTGTTAAGAAAAGGATAAGCTTGAGAACAGGCATATTTATTTAATTTCATTTGCGATTTTTAGAAATCGCTAACGTTGCGTTATGCTAATGAGCTTGAGGCTGTAGTTACGCTACCGCATACGGGTTTGGTCGGACTATGAGGTTAAAACGCGAACCTTTTTCCAAATTAACTCCATAATATCGACAGAAACATGGCAAACCGATGTTTAGAATCAATCCTCAAGGTGTTTTTCACATATCTATCGACGATAAAATCCATCGGGGCATTTTACTTTCTGTTCTGAAGAAATGGAACGCGCATGGACCTACAGATGACGCACACAGGACACCGGGCGGGACACCAGGTAAATGTAGTCTCTTATGGTCAATCTTCCAATGATATGCCTACAAACACGTCACAATGCTGCAGACACCTCGGGGAATAGACAGAAAGCACGGGCTCATTCCTGGCGCATTCACAGCCATATAAGGATACATTGGAACACAGCGCCTTCAGAATCTGGGGCATTTCCTGTATGAAACTTCATCTTGGTTTCGCCTGTTGCATTAGTTATGGGGCACGCAAAGATAATATCTTTGCAGTTTTGGAGACGTCAGAGTTGTGTCTTTCCAAGTCATGCATAGTCGAGCATCTTTTCGTGACAAAATATTGCGCTTAAAACGGGCACGTCTTTTTATCCAATAATGACACAGCGCCCCCATAGGTTCAACAGGTTAAGGTCCCAAAATCCAGAATGAATTCAACGCAATGCACAGTATTATATAGAGCCATGATCACATGGAACTCCCATCTCAAATGACGCAAGAAAACAGCTAAATTATCTTTAAAAAGCAAATGAAACAACCCCTATCTTACGTAGGTAACCTAGTTATATATATGTATATGTCGTAATGTATGTATTGTATGCGTGCAAGTCTGTAATGTCTAAGTTAATGTTTTTAAATGTACGTAAATTGTAAAGTATTTTTGCATGTAATGTATTTTTTGTTATGTGTCGGACCCCAGAAAGACTAGCTGTTGCCATTGGTGTCGGCTAATGGGGATCCCAATAAAATCTAAATTTAAATGTTTGTGTGTGTGTGTGTGTGTGTTTGTTTGTGTGTATTTGTGTGTGTGTGTGTGTGTGTGTTTGCAGCCTACTTCATTGTCTCTTTCTCATTCAAGTTCAAGTTAAACTCCTGTAAAAAGGCAGACTTCCAAACATGTAATGATGAACCAGCAGAAAATATCACAACCATCACAGTGAACATGTGCAATTAAGGTTTTTTAATAAATACTTCAACAAATGTAGCAATATGTACATTTTTATAATAATATATTAGTCATGGGCCTCCGCCACCGTTAAAACTGTGATTTCATAGATTTTTTTCTTCTTCATATCTATCCCTCGTTTCCCTCTCTACGACCATCCATGCACACGCATGCACGTACGCACACACGCACGCACGCACACACACGCACACACACACACACACACACACACACACACACTTGCGAGTGCACACACACACACGCACACACAGGCACTTCATTGACACCCTAATAAAATCATTTTATGTAAGAGTCTGTTTTGAATTCAGCCCATGTCTGAAAAATTACATTTTCGGCTCAACTGAGAGCCTTAATTGAAACGCTGTTCACCTCCTGGCTATTGGCTACCTACTGACGTGAGAAATGCTGGTGACCTGCAGCAAGACACACTGACACACTCCTGCTGTCTTTCTGTATGTCTATATGATGACATGAAACGGCTCTGCAAACACACTAGTGAAAGGGATAGAGTAGAGGAGGAGAAGATAACTTTTATTAATAAGTAATGTGTCAGAAGTAAGGCAATGGTTTTGGAGTGTCATTATACCCAGAAACGGATTGGTCATAGGGCAGTTTGCGCAAATGCCAGATGTGCTGGTCCTCCTTTAGCTCTGTTGGCCTGTCTAAATTTGGAGGTTTGGGAAGAATGACTATTACATCGGCCTCAAGTGAAAAGGCAGTGTGTTCAAATACAGCAAGTCATGTGTCGGCAAGAACCCATACATGTGACATAGGTAGGGCCCTGTGTTTTGGTTAAACATTTCACATAACCTGGATTTTTAAACTTTTTAAACTTCTTCGGAAATGGTGTCCCAGGATGATTAAGCTAACGTAGGCTAATGCGATTAGCATGAGGTTGTAAGTAACAAGAACATTTCCCAGGACATAGACATATCGGATATTGGCAGAAAGCTTACATTTTTGTTAATCTAACTGCACTATCCAATTCACAGTAGCTATTACAGTGAAATAATACCATGCTATTGTTTGAGGAGAGTGCACCATTTTGAATGTGAAAAGTTATTAATAAACAAATTAGGCACATTTGGGCAGTCTTGATACAACATTTTGAACAGAAATGCAATGGTTCTTTGGATAAGTCTAAATCTTTGCTCATTCACTGCTGCCATCTAGCATCCAAAATCTAAATTGCACCTGGTGTCAGGATTTGGCCAGGGTTGTTCCGGTTTTTGGTCACTAGATGCCCCCATTGTGCCTTTTGACCTTTTGTTTTCCCTTGATCCCCATTATTATTTGCACCTGTGCCTCGTTTCCCCTGATTGTATTTAAACCCTTTGTTTTCCTCAGTCCTTTGCTCTGTGTTTGTATGTTAGCACCCAGCCCTAGTATTCTGTTAACTCTTGTTGATCCCGGTGGACGCTCTTGTGGAATTCTGTTTTTTTGTTCTTGTTTATTTATTTTTGAGTATCTTTTGAGGCTTTTTGTGCTATACCTACCACCTTGTGGATTTACCTTTTTTGTCTTGGAGGATTACCTTTGTTCTTGTGGAATTCCTTTTGAGGTTGTGGAGTTACATGTGTTCCTGAAGGACTTCACTTTTTACTACATTAAATACACCGTCTCAAGTACTGCTGTGTCTGCCTCATCTTCTGGGTTCTGCCGACTATTCGTGGTTCAGTTGGTTAAGTGACTGTTTCTCACTCCGGAGACCCGGGTTCGTAACCGGGTCCTGACACCTGGGCTGGAATTATACATTATGGCTTTTCTCTTGCATTTCAAAGATGATGGTACTAAAAAATATCAAAGAACAGTTGTTTTTTTCTTTGTATTTCTTTGTATTAAAGCTTTTTCATACACTGCCATTTTCTTTTTATGTCAGATGTTCCAGCACAATCATCATAAAATTGCTTCATGTTTTTGTTGTCTATTTCTCATTTCTGGAAAATGAAGGTTCAAATCCAGGTCATGTGACCTGATTACTACAACAAAGGGCTCTAGACATAGGATAAGGTCAAATAGTTTATGTAAATGACTTAACCCTTGTGTGGTGTTCATGTGTTTGTTTTTCACCCAATGTTCGCACGTCTGATGGACCCACATTATTGGGTTCTTAAAACAATTACAGCCATAACAATTTACATAGAAACACTTAATACTAAGATGTTGACTTATATCAATTACAAGCATTATAGACAGCATACATGGTCAAAATGTGCCACCTACCTCTGCTAGATCACATTCATCAAAATGTAAACAAAAATCTATTATAATCAAGACATGTTAAATCATGTTTATCTTGAACAAATTTAAATGAAACAAGTTTTTCATCACTATTGCTGTTTATTGCTTTGAACTGAACACATTGGAAGGACACATTTTACATACAGTATTTCATGGAAATTATATATGACAAATTGAGGCCGGTCTACACACCACATGAGGAACAGAGATTTACTGTGCGTGTGTTGCAAATGTATTTCTTGCACTTGATGCATGTGTACGGTGTCTTTCTTGCATCCACACACATTTCAGCGCTGCTTCTTGTTGCTACCGGCTGCAATCTAGAGCGATGACATGCTTGATTTGTTCAGGAATGTTTAAAACTCACTCACTCACTCACTCATTCACATATATATATAGTTACAGCAGGCCAAGGTAGAAGAGTCAGACACACACACACACACACACACACACACACACACACACACACACACACACACACACACACACACACACACACACACACACACACACACACACACACACACACACACACACACACACACACACACACACACACACACACACACACACACACACACACACACACACACACACACACACACAAACGCAACAACATCACTCACATTTACTTCTGGTATTGGAGTTGTTGGTTCTGTGGGTCAGGCGGATGGGGCACCAGCATCCTCCTCCTGAATCCTCCTCACGATGGCTGCAGAAGCTGGGGTCGTTGGGATATATTGCCTCCTCTGATTTTGAGGTCTTACCAATGCCTTGCCCAGATCCTCAAGAAAGAGCCGTCTCCTCTGGAGCTTCGCTCTGTTCCAATCTGGGTTCAACGCCATCCAGATGACAAACGCTTTGTACGTCGCGATGTCCAAGATGTTGAAGAATATCACAAGTGGTACACAACGTAGGGTTCTTATTTTGCAGCTATAGCCAGTCACCAGCTTGTCTAAATTGTCCACCCCTCCTTTTGCGGCAACCAATTATGATTTGTGTTTTTTATGTTCCTGGCCACAGATTCTCCCATCCCTATGCAGCGTATTCATGTGCACCACATTTTTGCCTTTTTTTGGCACGTAGAACACTAGGGACGTGTCGGCCGTGAACACAAACTTAGAGGAATTGATTACCCTTATTCAACAACTGAGGTGGGAGCTCTGGCTTGTTTTTGCGTACTGTTCCTACCATCGTCAGCTTCCTCTTGTGGAGCTCCTGTCCCATCTTGTGCAAAGTAAAAAAGCTATCGCATGTGATGTTGTGGCCACGGAGTCCCTGTGTTCCCTCCAAGACAACCCACATCCCTTGGTTCTTCTCAGGGGCTCCTCCATCTGGCTTCCCCGTATACACATGCAAGTTTCACGCCTATGGTGAAGCAGCATCACAGGCAGCCCAGATCTTGATTCCATATTTTGCTGGTTTAGACGATATGTACTGCCGGAAGTGGCAGCCGCCCCCTAAATGGCATTAGTTGAGCCCAGGGTTGTAAAACAGGGGAAGGCGGTCCACCCACACTGACCTGTCTCTTTGCCACTGAGCTGCTCTGGTGTCTCGGTTATTGAAGCGGATAATCGTGGAGGTTTTCCAGAGACATTTTTGTCCAGAAAAGTTATCTGCCATTTTCTGCATCACACAGGGATTCTGTGGATTCCCCAGTGGATCTGAAAACACCAGCAAGGATAAGAACCCCAAAGTATGCATGTAAATACGCCTTCCCTCCAAATTAGTGCAGTTCAGAATGATTTCCTGGATGGTGTCTGAGATGAACAGTTCAAAGAAATACTTTATGTCATGTACATGAGTAACCGCCATCTGCGCCGGTCCTTGTTGCATCCTTATCACATTGGCAGCCATGTGGGGTGGCTCATCACTTTGGAAATTCCACAATTGTTTAACACCCATATTACTCCTCTTGCTACTGATGAGCTGGTTGCTGATGATCTGGTCCTGGGTCTGGGTGCTGACGGGCTGGTCCTGGGGCTGGCTGAGGGTCAATCTCATTTTCTTCTACCAACTCACTGTCAGGCCCTTGAATTGACAGAGACATGGTCCTCATATTCAGAAAATGCTTAATCTTGCAACGTGGAAGACGCTTCTTCCACACTTGCTTCTCTCTCTGCAAAATTATTTTGAAGGCCCTCTGAGCAGAGATTATTTTTGTACCATACTTATTGATTATGGTAAGGAGCCACACATGCAAAGCTATTTATTCATTGTGTCCCTCTCCCAATTTGCACCTGGCTGGGGTAGAGTGTGGGGAAATACAGATTTGCACCTGGCTGGGGTAGAGTGTGGGGAAATACAGATTTGCACCTGGCTGGGGTAGAGTGTGGGAAAATACAGATTTGCACCTGGCTGGGGTAGAGATTTGCACCTGGCTGGGGTAGAAAATACAGATTTGCACCTGGCTGGGGTAGAGTGGGGGAAATACAGATTTGCACCTGGCTGGGGTAGAAAATACAGATTTGCACCTGGCTGGGGTAGAGTGTGGGAAATACAGATTTGCACCTGGCTGGGGTAGAGTGTGGGGAAATACAGATTTGCACCTGGCTGGGGTAGAGTGTGGGGAAATACAGATTTGCACCTGGCTGGGGTAGAGTGTGGGAAATACAGATTTGCACCTGGCTGGGGTAGAGTGTGGGAAATACAGATTTGCACCTGGCTGGGGTAGAGTGTGGGGAAATACAGATTTGCACCTGGCTGGGGTAGAGTGTGGGAAATACAGATTTGCACCTGGCTGGGGTAGAGTGGGGAAATGGCACCTGGCTGGGGTAAAAATACAGATTTGCACCTGGCTGGGGTACAGATTTGCTGGCTGGGGTAGAGTGTGGGGAAATACAGATTTGCACCTGGCTGGGGTAGAGTGGGGAAATACAGATTTGCACCTGGCTGGGGTAGGGCTGGGGTAGAGTGTGGGGAAATACAGATTTGCACCTGGCTGGGGTAGAGTGTGGGGAAATACACCTGGCTGGGGTATTTTTGCACCTGGCTGGGGTAGAGTGTGGGGAAATACAGATTTGCACCTGGCTGGGGTAGAGTGTGGGAAAATTTGCACCTGGCTGGGGTAGATTTGATTTGCACCTGGCTGGGGTAGAGTGTGGGGGAAATACAGATTTGCACCTGGCTGGGGTAGAATACAGATTTGCACCTGGCTGGGGTAGAGTGTGGGGAAATACAGATTTGCACCTGGCTGGGGTAGAGTGGGGATTTGCAAAGAGTGGGGACAGATTTGCACCTGGGGGTAGAGTGTGGGAAATACAGATTTGCACCTGGCTGGGGTAGAGTGTGGGGAAATAAATACAGATTTGCACCTGGCTGGGGTAGAGTGTGGGGAAATACAGATTTGCACCTGGCTGGGGTAGAGTGTGGGGAAATACAGATTTGCACCTGGCTGGGGTAGAGTGTGATTTGCACCTGGCTGGGGTAATACAGATTTGCACCTGGCTGGGGTAGAGTGTGGGGAAATACAGATTTGCACCTGGCTGGGGTAGAGTGTGGGAAATACAGATTTGCACCTGGCTGGGGTAGAGTGTGGGAAATACAGATTTGCACCTGGCTGGGGTAGAGTGTGGGGAAATACAGATTTGCACCTGGCTGGGGTAGAGTGTGGGATTTGCACCTGGCTGGGGTAGAGTGTGGGGGAAATACAGATTTGCACCTGGCTGGGGTAGAGTGTGGGGAAATACAGATTTGCACCTGGCTACAGATTTGGGGGGTAGAGTGGGTAGAGTGTGGGGAAATACAGAGCACCTGGCTGGGGAAATACAGATTTGCACCTGGCTGGGGTAGAGTGTGGGGAAATACAGATTTGCACCTGGCTGGGGTAGAGTGTGGGGAAACCTGGCTGGGGTACAGATTTGGCACAGATTTGCACCTGGCTGGGGTAGAGTGATTTGGGGGGGTAAATACAGATTTGCACCTTTGCAGATTTTCACCTGGCTGGGGTAGAGTGGGGAAATACTGGCTGGGGTAGAGTGTGGGAAATACAGATTTGCACCTGGCTGGGGTAAGTGTGGGGAAATACAGATTTGCACCTGGCTGGGGTAGATTTGCACCTGGCTGGGGTAGAGTGTGGGGAAATACAGATTTGCACCTGGCTGGGGTAGAGTGTGGAGAAATACAGATTTTCACCTGGCTGGGGTAGAGTGTGGGGAAATACAGATTTGCACCTGGCTGGGGTAGAGTGTGGGAAAATACAGATTTGCACCTGGCTGGGGTAGAGTGTGGGGAAATACAGATTTGCTTTTACAATGTATCAAAATGATGTATCAAAGGAATGTATTGTAATAACATTGTGAAGGTCCCCGCAAGACATTGTGTAGTTTCACACACTACAAAGGGTAAAGAGTGCGAGAAAAGCGGGAGAAAGGCAGGTTCTTGGTGCTATGTTGAAACAGCAGGCCCAGGGAGGAGGAAGACAGAGTGAAGGCACACAACAAACTTTTTGGTTTCATTTTTACTTGTTTTCAGCTACACACACTTATCCACACTTTCAATACCCTCGGATCCAGTGGACCCGAACACCACATATGTCATATATTTGTGTAGGGGGGTGTTCTTTTACAAAAAAATGTGCCAAGTCCATTGAGTCTCAGGTTGAAAAAATAATGAATTGTATCATTTTTCTTTTAGTAAACATTGAAAAAGGGTCCCACAGACCTGAACAACACACAAGGGTTAAGAAAAAAAGGAAAATATTTTAGACTAAAACTAAATTGTACACACAAATGTTACATGCAAGTTTTGTTGTCAGATGCATATTAGCTGTTTGTTCACTGAACAAACATAAACAGATTTGATCTGAAACTTCTCAGATGGTGAAATATTTTTTTAATAGAGCTGGCCTCTTCTAATGAATATTTCAGAGGATATGCACTGTGTGTACTTTACTGTATCCTGCTGTATCTCCCAAACACACACGCACACACCCATGCAGGCACAAACACATACGCATATGGTATGGCATCTGAGATTAGACAGCGGTGCATTAAATATGAAACAGTGTGTGTGTGTGTGTGTGTGTGTGTGCGTCAGACCTGTATTTTAAATACAAATTTCAGTAGGCAGCTTCAGAAAAGAAAAACAAAACTATATATATTTTTTTTATTGTTTCGCATTGTGTAAAGTCTTCCATTTGACAAAACAGAAAGAGGTATTTCTGGATAGGAACTACAGAAAATGTAAAACAATACTTGTGGGCTAAGTCAGATTCATGATTTTGAACTTTGGTGCAAAAAAATGTTTTCACAAATTTGGTGTAATTTTCTCAAAGCAAGTTGCGATATTATGATTATGCCGCATGGGGACGTCTGGTGCCATCTGTAGATTATGGAGTGCAGTGTAGGCTCCTCAGAGGAGGAAGGGAAGGACCATCCTGTCACGTTCTGACCGTAGTTCCTTTTTTTTTATGTCTTTGTGTTAGGTTGGTCAGGGCATGAGTTGGGGTGGGTAGTCCATGTCCTTTTTCTATGTTGTTATATTTCTATGTGTTTGGCCTAGTATGGTTCTCAATCAGAGGCAGGTGTCGTTCGTTGTCTCTGATTGAGAATCATACTTAGGTAGCCTGTTTTCCCCATTTTGGTTGTGGGTGTTTAATTCCTGTTTAGTGTCTGTTCACCTGGGAGAACTGTTTCATTTGCTTTCGTTATTATTTTGTGTAGTGTTCAGTTTGTTCAATTAAAACATGACGAACACTTACCACGCTGCGTTTTGGTCCTCCTGTCCTTCCACCAACGAGAGGCATTACACATCCGCTCAGTGAATTTGAGAAAAATGTTAAAAGTGAAATGTTTATGGATAAAAATATACTAAATATATTCACGTCACCAAATAATTCATTAAAACACACTGTTTTGTAATGAGGCTCTACAGTAGCCTCAACTGCACTCTCTGTGGTAGCAACATGGTGTAGCCGGAGGACAGCTAGTTTCCCTTCTCTTATGGGTACTTTGACTTTACAAAACCTAGGAGCCTCATGGTTCTCACCCCATTCCATAGACTTACACAGTAATTATGACGACTTCCGGAGGACGTCCTACAACGTATCAGAGCTCTTGCAGCATTAACTGACATGTTGTCCACCCAATCAAAGGATCAGAAAATGAATCTAGTACTGAAAGAATAAGCTACAGCAAACTAGCACTACAGTGCAGAAAATGTGGTGACTAGTTGACTCAAAGAGAGAGGAAGAGAATAGTTTATTTTTTATTTTACCTTTATTTAACCAGGCAAGTCAGTTAAGAACAAATTCTTATTTTCAATGACGGCCTGGGAACAGTGGGTTAACTCAACAGTTTTGAGCAAATTAATTTATTTGAAAATGAAGGAGAAACATGAGAGAGAGCTATATTTCATTGTATTTTTTTTCTCACTTTCACTTACTTAGATAATGCAGCTAGATAGTTTAGCCTACTCAAACAACCGGCTCAAACAGAGAGGGATGCTATGTTAGCTAGCTGGCTAAGGCTATCCAACACTGGTTTAATTAATTTATTACCACCGGGGCCCGCCAGTGTAACTGCTAAACTGCTTGCTGTACACTTTTCTGCATGATTGTAGTGGGTTTACTAACATGTTAGTTCTAGTAGCTATGTCGATCCTCAGAGCCATAGCCCGCTGTTTAAGCCCATCTTTAAGCCCATTCCCAACACCCTAGCTTGTCGCGAGCCTACTAGATTTGATAGGCACTTGCATTGACCCTAGTGGACAGTAGGAAATTGTCATGAAAAGAAAATGCGACCCCATGCCATAATTTCACAATTTCAAATATGCCTAAACATGCCACAATCGACTAAGATTTGAACTGAATTTTTTATACCCAGTATGTTTCAGTGTTTCCTATGTAGAGAGGGAAGAACACAGGACTTGAAGAAGTTATCTTGTAGCTATGGATGGACTGCACCATCACATGTACCATAAAGTTATCATGTTTTTGTTGACATTGTTTCTTGACATTGATAGACTTTATACTACTTTTGAAGATCTAGGGCAATCTTTGATCCATTTGATACCCACTCTACCCAGTCCACACACAAACTATCCTAGCATTTCCCAAACTAGGTCCTTGGGACCCCAAGGGGTGCATGTTTTACTTTTTGCCTTAAAACTAAACAGCTGATTCAAATGATCAAAGCTTGATAGTTATTTGATTATTTGAATCAACTGTGTAGTGCTAGGGTAAAAACCAAAACGTGCACCACTGTGGTCACGAGGAACGAGTTTGGGAAAGCCTGAATTATCATGTGCATTTCATAACAAATGGTGGCTTGGTGAATTTAGGTCACTTACAATCCACTATGAACAATTCTGGCTCAGACATGGCAACTTATTATTATACACTCAAGCGTGTACAGTACCAGTCAAAGGTTTGGACACACCTACTCATTCAAGTGTTTATTTTTATTTTTACTTTTTTCTATATTGTAGAATAATAGTGAAGACATCAAAACTATGAAATAACACATATGGAATCATGAAATAACCAAAAAAGTGTTAAACAAATCAAAACATATTTGATATTCATCAGATAGCACCCATTTGCCTTGATGACAGTTTGCATAATCTTGGCATTCTCTCAACCAGCTTCACCTGGAATGCTTTTCCAACAGTCTTGAAGGATTTCCCAAATATGCTGAGCACTTGTTGGCTGCATTTCCTTCAGTCTGCAGTCCAACTCATCCCAAACCATTTCAATTGGGTTGAGGTTGGGTGACTGTGGGGGCCAGGTCATATGATGCAGCACTCCATCACTTTCCTTCTTGGTCAAATAGCCCTTACGCAGCCTCGAGGTGTGTTGGGTCATTTACCTGTTTAAAAACAAAATGAAGTCCCACTAAGCGCAAACCAGATGGGATGGCGTATCGCTGCAGAATGCTGTGGTAGCCATGCTCGTTAAGTGTGCCTTGAATTATAAATAAATCACTAACAGTGTCACCAGCAAAGCACCCCACACCATCACACCTCCTCCTCCATGCTTCACGGTGGGAACCACACATGCAGAGAAAATCCGTTCACCTACTCTGCGTCTCATAAAGACATGGCGGTTGAAGCCACAAATCTCAAATTTGGACTCCTCAGACCAAAGGACAGATTTCCACCGATCTAATGTCCATTGCTTGTGTTTCTTGGTCCAAGCAAGTCTCTATTTCTAATTGGTGTCCTTTAGTCGTGCTTTCTTTGCAGCAATTCGACCATGAAGGCCTGATTCACGCATTCTCCTCTGAACAGTTGATGTTGAGATATGTCTGATTTTTGAGCTCTGTGAAGCATTTATTTGGGCTGCAATTTCTGAGGCTGGTAACTCTAATTAACTTATCCTCTGCAGCAGAGGTAACTGGGTCTTCCTTTTCTGTGGCGGTCTTCACGAGTGCCAGTTTCATCATAGCTCTTGATGGTTTTTGCGACTTCGTTTGAATAAACTTTTAAAGTTCTTGAAATGTTCCATATTGACTGACCTTCATGTCTTAAAGTAATGATGGACTGTCATTTCTCTTTGCTTATTTGAGCTGTTCTTGCCGTAATATGGACTTGGTCTTTTACAAAATATGGCTATCTTCTGTATACCACCCCTACCTTGTCACAACACAACTGATTAGCTCAAACGCATTAAGAAGGAAAGACATTCCACAAATTAACTTTTAACAAGGCACACCTGTTAATTGAAATGCATTCCAGGTGACGACCTCATGAAGCTGGTTGGGAGAATGCCAAGAGTGTGCAAGGCTGTCATCAAGGCATAGGGTGGCTACTTTGAAGAATCTCAAATATAAAATATATTTTGATTTGTTTAACACTTTTTTGTTGACTACATGATTCCATATGTGTTATTTCATTGTTTTGATGTCTTCACTATTATTCTATAATGTAGAAAATTGTAAAAATAAAGAAAAACCCTTGAATGAGTAGGTATGTCTGACATTTTGACTGGCACTGTTCGTGTCACAACTTATTATGCTACAGTAGGAATTGTGTGTGTGCATCACATACATATGTTCCTGCAAAGGATAGAATGTTGTGTTTGTACTTGCTACTGTAACAGATTTGCTTCCGTCCCTCTCCTTGCCCCAACATGGGCTCGAACCAGGGACCCTCGTCGACAACAGCTGCTCTTTGTAATGGTTAAGTTTAGGGTGGTTAAAAGTAACTGTCCAATGTTTTCAGATTTCTATTACATACAAACTATAATTCATTACAATATTAGTGAAATAGATTTCCTTCCAAAAAAGTGTAATTAAGTATGTTAAAAAGCAGCTTTTCTTTGTTGGAATGGTGTTCGCGTACCCCAACAACAGAATGGTGTGGGAGTATACTTGTCGTTAAAAATATTCATGCGAGTAGACTGCTGATTGGCCAGCTCATCCTCTAAGAGGAAATACCAAAACATTTTTAAACGGTATGGATTTGATACAAGTTTGAGGTGAGGTTTTCTACGGGTTTTTTTCTTCTCAAATGTATGCTTTGCCCACAAATACGAGTATAGGATGAGTGAACAACATTATTTGGCTATGAAATAACAGAGTATTGCTTTTTAAAAGTGAAATTTTAACAGGACAGTCACTTTAAAGAAGCAGGATTAAATGAATAATAGCAGCAGTTCATGGTTATGATCCACATTTGCTGTGTGACTTGTTCCAGCTAGCTTGGCCCAAAACAAAACAGTTAGCCTCTGCCAGACTCAAGGTCAGTCTGGGATCTAACAATAGCAGATGCCTCACAGCTAGTCCCTTTGTAGACACATGTACTACTAGTGTGTGTGTGTGTGTGTGTGTGTGTGTGTGTGTGTGTGTGTGTGTGCATGCGTGCATGGGTGTGCGCATGGGCTTGTTTGTGTCCTCCTGAAGCAATTAAATAAGACAAGAGCTGTATCTCTATACCAGGGGTGGGCAAACTTTTTCACTCGAGGGATTTAGAAATTCAATGGAGGGCCAAATGTCGAATATCGCCTTGAATCACGAGTGACCTGACTGGAACAGCCATTTATGAGTTTTCAGTAGTGACACGTTCAAGTGTATGTTTGTGTCCTGGAGCAGTGTGTGTGTGTGTGTTAGAGAGAGAGACAGAGAGAGAGAGAGAGAGACAGAGAGACAGAGAGAGACAGAGCGACAGAGAGAGACAGAGAGAGACAGACAGAGAGAGACAGACAGACAGAGGCAGACAGACACACAGACACAGGCAGACAGACAGACAGACAGACAGACAGACAGACAGACAGACAGACAGACAGACAGACAGACAGACAGACAGACAGTACTCTCCACAGCAGCCCTTTGCTTGATAGCTGGGTGGCTTAAGGCTACAAGGTTCAGGGTGAAGCTCTGCCCTTGTCATCTGTTATGACTCATGTGTGCGTGTGTGTGTGTCCGTGTGTCTGTGTGTGAGTGTCTGTGTGTGTGTGTTTTCTAAACTGCCAGGGTACTTGTACACTACCACAGTGAATACAGCATTTCTGATGCAGCCATTCAGTATATGATTATCAAATGGAATGACAATTCAATCAATCAAAGACATGTTGAAGGTCAAGGTCACTGCTCCCCTGAAAGCTTTTTTCCTAAGTATTCCTCAGTTGATCCGAACCAGGGGAGATGGGACTGGTCATGTAAGTGGATTAGAGTCCCTTATCGAGAAAAATGTTTAACCACTAACCATTTCAATTTTGCCCCGAACAGAGCTAGGTATGGGTCTCAAATTTGTAAAACATGTAATATTTATATACAGTATACACTACATGACCAAATGTATGTGGACACCTGCTCGTCGAACATCTCATTCAAAAGATCATCAAGGACAATAACCACCGAGCCACTGCCTGTTCATCCCGCTTCCATCCAGAAGGCAAGGTCAGTACAGGTTTATCAAAGCTGGGACAGAAAGATTGAAAAACAGCTTCTCAAGACCAATTGATTGTTAAACATTATCATATCATTGGCCACTTTAATAAATGGAACACGAGTCATTTTAATAATGCCACTTTAATACTGTTTACATATCTCACATTACTCTTCTCATATGTATATACTGTATACTGTATCCTTCACTATCTATTCTTTACTATCTATTGCATCTTAGCCGCTCTGTCACCGCTCATCCACATATTTTATACTTATATATTCTCATCCCATTCCTTTGATATATTATGTGTATTACGTTTTGTTGTGGAATTTGTTAGATATTAGGTTTTGTTGTGGAATTTGTTAGATATTAGGTTTTGTTGTGGAATTTGTTAGATATTAGGTTTTGTTGTGGACTTGTTAGATATTACCTGTTAGATACTGCTGCACTGTCAGATCTAGAAGCATAATCATTTCACTACACTCACAATAGCATCTGGTAACCATGTGTATGTGACCAATAAAACTGTATTTTATTTTATTTGAATGGAAAGGACCTTCCCCAAACTGTTGCTACAAAGTTGGGAGCACAGGTCTTGCCATAGATTTTCAAGTAGTCAAAACTGTAACCCGGCCACTCAGGAGCATTCACTGTCTTCTTGGTATGCAACTCCAGTGTATATTTCGTCTTCTGTTTTAAGTTATTGTCCTGCTGAAAGGTGAATTCATCTCCCAGTGTCTGGTGGAAAGCAGACTGAACCAGGTTTTCCTCTAGGATTTTGCCTGTGCTTTGCTCCAATACATACATTTTTTTATCATGAAAAATTCTGCAGTCCTTAACGATTACAAGCATACCCATAACATGATGCAGCCTCCTCTGCGCTCGAAAGTATGGAGCGTGGTACTCAGTAATGTGTTGTATTGGATTTGCCCCAAACATAGCACTTTGTATTTAGGATAAAAAGTGTAATGCTTTGACAATTTTGTTTTACAGTATTACTTTAGTGACTTGTTGCAATCAGGATGCATGTTTTTTTATATTTGAAATTCTGTACAGGCTTCCTTCTATTCACTCTGTCAATTAGGTTAGTATTGTGGAGTAACTACAACGTTGTTGATCCATCCTCAGTTTTCTCCTATCACAGCCATTAAACTCTGTAACTGTTTTAAAGTCACCATTGGCCTCATGGTGAAATCCCTGATTGGTTGATACAGGATGCCTGTATCTTTGTAGTGACTGGGTGTATTGACACACCATCCAAAGTGTAATTAATAACTTCACCATGCTCAAAGGGATATTCATTGTCCACTTTTCCTTTTTTTATGCATTTACCAATAGATGCCCTTCATTGCGAGGCATTGGAATTCGACTGATGGACCTTACAATTATCTGTATGTGTGGGGTACAGCGATGAGGTAGTCATTCAAAAATCATGTTAAACACTATTACGACACAGAGTCCATGCAACACATCCGCCACATTGTCCTCTTCCGTGGCCTCCTAACCACGGCGACCCTTCTAAATGACCCCACTGGACTGAGGGGCAGCTCGGGACAGAGAGGCAGCTCGGGACAGAGGGGCAGCTCCGTACTGGCTGACGACTCTGGCAGATCCTGGCTGACTGGCGGCTCTGGCAGATCCTGGCTGACTGGCGGATACTGGCGGCACTGGCGGATCCTGGCTGACTGGTGGCACTGGCTGCTCCATGCTCACTGGCGGCTCTGGCTGCTCCATGCTGACTGGCTGCTCTGGCTGCTCCATGCAGACTGGCGGCTCTGGCTGCTCCGTGCAGACTGGCAGCTCTGGCTGCTCCATGCAGACTGGCAGCTCTGGCTGCTCCGTGCAGACTGGCAGCTCTGGCTGCTCCGTGCAGACTGGCAGCTCTGGCAGCTCCTTGCAGACTGGCAGCTCTGGCAGCTCCTTGCAGACTGGCAGCTCTGGCAGCTCCTTGCAGACTGGCAGCTCCTTGCAGACTGGCAGCTCCTTGCAGACTGGCAGCTCCTTGCAGACTGGCAGCGCTGGCGAGGAGGAAGGCTTCGGCAGCACTGGACAGGCGGGAGACTCTGGCAGCGCTGGAGAGGAGGAAGGCTCCGGCAGCACTGGACAGGCGGGAGCACCTGTAGGGATGAGACGGAGAGACAGCCTAGTGTGGGGGGCTGCCACCGGAGGGCTGGTGCGTGGAGGTGGTACCGGATAGACCGGACCATGCAGACGCACTGGAGCTCTTGAGCACCGAACCTGCCCAACCTTACCTGGTTGACTACTCCCGGTCGCCCTGCCAGTGCGGCGAGGTGGAATAGCCCGCACTGGGCTATGCAGGCGAACCGGGGACACCATGCGCAAGGCTGTTGCCATGTACGCCGGCCCAAGGAGACGCACTGGAGACCAGATGCGTAGAGCCGGCTTCATGGCACTTGGCTCGATGCCCACTCTGGCCCGGGCGATACGCGGAGCTGGTATGTACCGCACCGGGCTATGCACCCGCACTAGGGACACCGTGCGCTTCACAGCATAACACGGTGCCTGACCGGTCTCTCTAGCACAGGAAGTAAGCACAGGAAGTTGGCGCAGGTCTCCTACCTGGCTTCTCCATACTTCCTGTGTGCCTCCCCCCAATAATTTTTTGGGGCTGCCTCTCGGGCTTCCTTGCCAGCCGTGTTCCCTCATATCGCCGGCTCCTCTCTCCGGCTGCCTCTGCTCTCCTAGCAGCCTCCACCTGTTCCCATGGAAGGCGATCCTTTCCCGCCAGGATCTCCTCCCGTGTGTAGCAACCCTTGCCGTCTAACACATCATCCCATGTCCATTCCTCTTTGCGCCGCTGTTGCTGTTGCCCGTTACCACGCCGCTTGGTCCTGTTTTGGTGGGTGATTCTGTCACGGGATTCTTCTGTTGAAGGAGAGGCGGACCAAAACGCAGCGTGGTTATTGTGATACATCTTTAATAAAGATGAAAATAGAACAATATACAAAAAAAACAAGAAAACGTGAAAAACCGAAAACAGCCCTATCTGGTGTAACAAACACAAAGACAGGAACAATCACCCACAAACCCCAACACCAAACAGGCTACCTAAATATGGTTCCCAATCAGAGACAATGACTAACACCTGCCTCTGATTGAGAACCATATCAGGCCAAACACAGAAACAGACAAACTAGACACACAACATAGAATGCCCACTCAGATCACACCCTGACCAAACAAAACATAGAAACATACAAAGCAAACTATGGTCAGGGTGTGACACTCTCCTATGAAGTGACTTGCGACATATGCCTAGTTTCCTGAACGGGGTCACAAATGTATATGCCTAGTTTCCTGAACGGGGTCACAAATGTCAATTGTTGCCTTCTCTGTAACATTCAGTAAATTTCAATCACGGTGACATTGTTTCATGACATATAGACATCATATAATTATTATTTTTTTAAATCAGTTTCCTAATGTATAAAATGTTATGATACCATTAATGCCTGGATCCCCGAAAGGTGAACCAGCGCCACTGCTCGCCCCAGGACCATTTGCTATTGTTTTTGTTTTGCTGTATAAACAGAGGTGAGCACCGTCCAAATGGATTTGAGCAGCGTGGTAAAAGATTGCAGTACATATTCCGCTGTTCTATCACACGTGATGTCTAAAGGAATAAAAACAGTTGTTTGCTGTAACTTTTTTGGAGTTGTAATATCCAAAATGGGCGTGGCAGCTTCGCCATTATAATGCTTGAATGATATTTTCCAGTAACATGGAAGTACTGGAAAATATTCAGACAATTTTACCTTCCTATCCAATGTCTGTCAGTCTGCATGTGTTCTTTTAAAGTAAGGAAATAATATTGGAGCTTTTGCTGTCTTGGGCCAAGTCTCACCTTTTTATTTTACATCAAGGAGTTCATGCTGTAAAAAAAACACAAATGTTGATCATCCACTGTGTGAATGTTTCATATATGTCAGTCCCCTATCAAACAAACTATATACATATACATGTATATATTTTTTATGATTATTTCTTTAAACATACAATCTACCTGCAGTGAAGCCGCTCAAAATGTACATTACATTCAGTCATCCAGCAGACACTCCCATCCAGAGTGACCCACAGGAGCAACCAGGGTCTAGCGTCCCGCCCAAGTGCACAAGGACAGATCCCCCACCCAGTCGAATCAGAAACCCGAACCAGCGACCTCTCGGCTACCGCCCCAAGCTCCCAAACACCAGACAATCAACCATACAAGATTCCCCCCATACGAGAGCTGCCCCTCAACCATCCAAGACCCCCCCACAGTCCCTCCCGCAAAAACCTTCCCCTCCACTAACCAACCCCCAAAACACCCCTTCTCCACCCCCCCTTCTCCACTGCCCACTTCAACCCAACCAAAATCACCACCCACCCAATGCCGGAACAACCAACAAAAAGAACAAAAGAGAAAAGAGACAACAACAAAGGAAAACAACAACAGAAAACAACAATGTACCGTCATTCTATCCCCCAATCAGCAACTTCACTCCCACTTGTCTCCAGTTCCACATCCCAACCTTCAGTTTCCCTCAGCCCATCCCACCTATTTCTGCTGGCCACCCTTCGTTAAAATGAAAGGAAATTCATTTCACAGAGATAAAGCGGGCTTGATAGAGGTTAAATAGATAAACCAGTATAGTGCCATCAGAGAGGTAGAGTTCTGAGCCTCAGGCAATGAAGAAGTGTCCTTGAGTTACATTATTCAGATTACCTTGGCTGCAATCCACCTAGAAACACATACACTGTCTCACTCTCCTGCCTCTTTCTCTCTCTCTCTCTCTCTCTCTCTCTCTCTGCCCATGCCTCTCTCTCTCTCTCTCTGCCTCACTCTCTCTCTGCCTGCCTCTTTCATTTTCCCTGCCTCTCTCTGTCTCTGTCTATCTCCATCTCTCTATTCCTCTCTTACCCCCTTCCCTTTTCTCTCTACTGTCTCTCTATCTCTCTTCTTCCTTGTCTGTATCGGTCCCTATCTCCCCTTTCTCTCTATCTGTGACCTTCTCCCTCTCTTCTCATCTGCCCCCCCTCTCTCTCCCTCTCTCCCTTTCTTCCTCTCTCTCTCTGTGTAGGCACTGAGATTCCTCATGAATATCGATGGGGTATAACAGTATGAATTCAGACAGTAGGCAATGAAGAGGAGCCCTTCTCTCACACTCACTAACTTATCAGAGAGAGGTTGAGATAGAGTTGGGAAATGACATCATTCTGCCTATTATTCCTTATTTATATTAGGCCCTTTTGTCATCTCCTGTAGCTAACGTTAGAATAGCAGGAAAAAACATTGATACTAAATGTTCTCTTTCTCTCTCTCTCTCTTCCTCTAAATGCGTGCTCTTCAACTGCTCGCTGCCCGCACCCGCCCGCTCCACTAGCATCACTACAGCATCACTACTCTGGACGGTTCTGACTTAGAATATGCGGACAACTACAAATACCTAGGTGTCTGGCTAGACTGTAAACTCTCCTTCTAGACTCATATTAAACATCTCCAAACCAAAATTAAATCTAGAATCGGCTTCCTATTTCGAAACAAAACCTCCTTCACTCACGCCTCCAAACATACCATCGTAAAACTGACTATCGAACCGATCCTCCACGTGCCTGTATGACCTCCCTACAACGCCTGGGCATGCTCCCGATGAGGTGGCGGATGGTCTCCTGAGGGATCTCCTAACAGACCTGGACTAAAGCATCCACCAACTCCTGGACAGTCTGTGGTGCAACATGGCGTTGGTGGATGGAGCGAGACATGATTTCCCAGATGTGCTCAATTGGATTTAGGTCTGGGGAACGGGCGGGCCACTCCATAGCATCAATGCCTTCCTCTTGCAGGAACTGCTGACACACTCCAGCCACATGAGGTCTAGCATTGTCTTGTATTAGGAGGAACCCAGGGCCAACCGCACCAGCATATGGTCTCACAAGGGGTCTGAGGATCTCATCTCGGTACCTAATGGCAGTCAGGCTACCTCTTGCGAGCACAGGGAGGGCTGTGCGGTCCCCCAAAGAAATGCCACCCCACACCATGACTGACCCACCGCCAAACCGGTCATGCTGGAGGATGTTGCAGGCAGCAGAACGTTCTCCACGGCGTCTCCAGACTCTGTCACGTCTGTCACGTGCTCAGTGTGAACCTGCTTTCATCTGTGAAGAGCACAGGGCGTCAGTGGCGAATTTGCCAATCTTGGTGTTCTCTGGCAAATGCCAAATGTCCTGCACGGTGTTGGGCTGTAAGCACAACCCCCACCTGTGGACGTCGGGCCCTCATACCACCCTCATGGAGTCTGTTTCTGACCGTTTGAGCAGACACATGCACATTTGTGGCCTGCTGGAGGTCATTTTGCAGGGCTCTGGCAGTGCTCCTCCTGCTCCTCCTTGCACAAAGGTGGAGGTAGCGGTCCTGCTGCTGGGTTGTTGCCCTCCTACGGCCTCTTCCATGTCTCCTGATGTACTGGCCTGTCTCCTGGTAGCGCCTCCATGCTCTGGACACTACGCTGACAGACACAGCAAACCTTCCTGCCACAGCTTGCATTGATGTGCCATCCTGGATGAGCTGCACTACCTGAGCCACTTGTGTGGGTTGTAGACTCCGTCTCATGCTACCACTAGAGTGAAAGCACCGCCAGCATTCAAAATTGACCAAAACATCAGCCAGGAAGCATAGGAACTGAGAAGTGGTCTGTGGTCACCACCTGCAGAACCACTCCTTTATTGGGGGTGTCTTGCTAATTGCCTATAATTTCCACCTGTTGTCTATTCCATTTGCACAACAGCATGTGAAATGTATTGTCAATCAGTGTTGCTTCCTAAGTGGACAGTTTGATTTCACAGAAGTGTGATTGACTTGGAGTTACATTGTGTTGTTTAAGTGTTCCCTTTATTTTTTTGAGCAGTGTATATATATATATATATACATTTTTTCTTAGAAGGTAGCTTACATCTTGTAGATCGCAGGGAGTACATACCGTTTTCACAGTATAGGGTCAACCTGATCAATACTTGCTGGCACTGACATTTTCTTTTCAAATCGTCATTTTCAGCAAGGTTCCAGTGAAATGTCTTTGCATAACCAAGCCAACCAGCCAGCCAAGTACAGCTTGACTCGGCTCTGTAGTGTAAAAAGCCATACAGTGCAATAGCCTCTCTGTGATGTCTGTGTACCAGTGTTTCCAAGGCCACGCTCTGTGAGAGAAGCCTTTATTCTTTCTCGGTGTCTCTCTGAGACTGGGACTTCTAAAGAAGAGATCAGACAGCAAGGAGCTTTGTTCCTGTCAGAGGACTCTCGAGTCACACACACACACACACACACACACACACACACACACACACACACACACACACACACACACACACACACACACACACACACACACACACACACACACACACACACACACACACGCACACGCACACACACACATACATGGAAACACATACACACTTTGCTGTCTCAATGCCATTGTATCTATATTAAGATGTTCATGTTTTCTTGGCCTCCAGTGTGTGTGTGTGTGCATACGTTTGTGTTTACTGCTGCCAAAGCAGTGTGTGTGTGTGTGTGTGTGTATGTGCGTGTAACATTTGCAGAGAAGTATAGGGAAAAAACATCTGAAAATAAACATTCAAATGCAAAAACCATCGGCAATTTGTTCTGATCAAGCAATAGGCTTCAAAGATGTGCTTTTTACCAAAGTTTCCAAAGTAACATGGAAAGTTGTAACAAGACAGGAGAGGAGCAAGCTGCAGTTCAGGGCTGCTGAGTAGAGAGGAAGAACTGAGGAGAGGGGAGGGCTACACACATACACACCCAAACACCCACACATACACACACTATTTAAAATGCACCAGTTGGGATATATCTTATAACTTAAATTTAAAAGCGAGACATCACATTTACTGTTTTGCCCAAGATGAATCCTTAACTTTATACATGGATTTTATGAAAGTGTTTAAAAACAAAATACAGTATAAAGGCTCTATTCAATCTGTATCGCTATTGCGTTACAGACTGCGCGATAGAAGTGTAAAGGTTATTTCTGATTGAGCCGACATATGCAGCATTTACCCTAAATGTAGTCTCCGCTAACGCGGGATCATTGTCTTCACATTTCTATCACGCTGAACTTCCATTATACAGTTTGAATGAAGCCCAAAAGTGCCCTTCTTCAATTCATCTTACAATAAGTGGCTTCAAAATATAAAATTAAGAAGCAAAGTCTGAAGTCTACACATGTCCTCACCCAAACCATCCACCCTTCCCTAATATCAAAACATTATATATATATTTTATATATTTTTTATTTCACCTTTATTTGTCCAAGTAGGCTAGTTGAGAACAAGTTCTCATTTAATACTGCGACCTGGCCAAGATAAAGCAAAGCAGTGCGACACAAACAACAACACAGAGTTACACATGGAATAAACAAGCGTACAGCCAATGACACAATAGAAAAAAAAGAAAGTCGATATACAGTGTGTGCAAATGGCGTGAGGTGGTAAGGTAATAAATAGGACATACACTGCTCAAAAAAAAAAAGGGAACACTTAAACAACACAATGTAACTCCAAGTCAATCACACTTCTGTGAAATCAAACTGTCCACTTAGGAAGCAACACTGATTGACAATAAATTTCACATGCTGTTGTGCAAATGGAATAGACAACAGGTGGACATTATAGGCAATTAGCAAGACACCCCCAATAAAGGAGTGGTTCTGCAGGTGGTGACCACAGACCACTTCTCAGTTCCTATGCTTCCTGGCTGATGTTTTGGTCACGTTTGAATGCTGGCGGTGCTTTCACTCTAGTGTTAGCATGAGACAGAGTCTACAACCCACACAAGTGGCTCAGGTAGTGCAGCTCATCCAGGATGGCACATCAATGCGAGCTGTGGCAGGAAGGTTTGCTGTGTCTGTCAGCGTAGTGTCCAGAGCATGGAGGCGCTACCAGGAGACAGGCCAGTACATCAGGAGACGTGGAAGAGGCCGTAGGAGGGCAACAACCCAGCAGCAGGACTGCTACCTCCGCCTTTGTGCAAGGAGGAGCAGGAGGAGCACTGCCAGCAGGCCACAAATGTGCATGTGTCTGCTCAAACGGTCAGAAACAGACTCCATGATGGTGGTATGAGGGCCCGATGTCCACAGGTGGGGGTTGTGCTTACAGCCCAACACCGTGCAGGACGTTTGGCATTTGCCAGAGAACACCAAGATTGGCAAATTCGCCACTGGCACCATGTGCTCTTCACAGATGAAAGCAGGTTCACACTGAGTACGTGACAGACGTGACAGAGTCTGGAGACGCCGTGGAGAACGTTCTGCTGCCTGCAACATCCTCCAGCATGACCGGTTTGGCGGTGGGTCAGTCATGGTGTGGGGTGGCATTTCTTTGGGGGGCCGCACAGCCCTCCCTGTGCTCGCTAGAGGTAGCCTGACTGCCATTAGATACCGAGATGAGATCCTCAGACCCCTTGTGAGACCATATGCTGGTGCGCTTGGCCCTGGGTTCCTCCTAATGCAAGACAATGCTAGACCTTATGTGGCTGGAGTGTGTCAGCAGTTCCTGCAAGAGGAAGGCATTGATGCTATGGACTGGCCCGCCCGTTCCCCAGACCTGAATCCAATTGAGCACATCTGGGACATCATGTCTCGCTCCATCCACCAACGCCACGTTGCCCCACAGACTGTCCAGGAGTTGGCGGATGCTTTAGTCCAGGTCTGGGAGGAGATCCCTCAGGAGACCATCCGCCACCTCATCAGGAGCATGCCCAGGCGTTGTAGGGAGGTCATACAGGCACGTGGAGGCCACACACACTAGTGAGCCTCATTTGGACTTGTTTAAGGACATTACATCAAAGTTGGATCAGCCTGTAGTGTGGTTTTCCACTTTAATTTTGAGTGTGACTCCAAATCCAGACCTCCATGGGTTGATACATTTGATTTCCATTGATAATTTGTGTGTGATTTTGTTGTCAGCACATTCAACTATGTAAAGAAAAAAGTATTTAATAAGAATATTTAATTCATTCAGATCTAGGATGTGTTATTTTAGTGTTCCCTTAATTTTTTTGAGCAGTGTATATATAACAGAGATATTTATAGCACATGTGATGTCTAACTAATGTCTAACATAACTGCCACTGTCAATAACAAAACATACCTAGTTCATTCGCAATATTCTCTGTCGATATGTTACAGAAGTATTCATATGATGTACCTATATACTAGGCGGTGTCAGAGGAAGGCCCCAAAAATGGTCAGACTCCGATCACCCAAGTCATAGAGCGTTCTCTCTGCTACCACATGGCTAGGTCCAAGAGGCTCCTTAATAGCATCTACCCCCAAACCATAAGACGGCTGAACAATTAATCAAATGGTCACCTGGACTGTTTTCCATCCATTGCTCTGAGGTCTTTTACTGTATGCATACGCACTATGGTTTCATAACAGTATGGGTGTGATATATCCAATCTGTCCAACCCATGCTCTATATTTGCTGTGTGCTAGCGTCTGTCTCCCCTGTCTGAATCAAAGATCAGTGTGTGTGTGTGTGTGTGTGTGTGTGTGTGTGTGTGTGTGTGTGTGTGTGTGTGTGTGTGTGTGTGTGTGTGTGTGTGTGTGTGTGTGTGTGTGTGTGTGTCATTGGAGACGTACTGTAGGTGGAGCTGTCACAAACAGTTGTGTGTGTGTGTAATGTGGTTGACCCAACTTTTGCAGATGATTGAAATGTAAAAGATCCACAAGGAGAGGGAACAAAGACATCAAGAGACTAAGATCTCAGATTTGAAAGATAAAATATATCATCATCATCATCACCATTGGGTGTGTTTACAATTGTGCACACAGTAGTCTTACAGCTACACTCCCACTTTCCATGGCAGTTCTCATATTCACAAACATACAGTACGTCCACCCACATAACATTCCATCAGCGTTCTATCCTACTCATAACATCTCATAACAGTATGTAGCATCACGGTGAATCATTGTCATACATAACCTCCCCAGAGCATGAGATGAGTGTACATGATGCACACACACATGATGCACACACTTCAGTTAGCTTGTGTTGACATTAGTATAGCTATTGTTGACTTTCAACTTGAAAGTTGTCATAGTAAAATGCACAAGGTGCAATTTGAAATTGGATAGTGCATCATCAGTTTTCCTCTTGTCATTGCAGTCAGAATTATCCAGATCAACTAGCCCATGTGAGCTAAAGTTTTTTAGCCTGTAGACTGTGTTGCCCATAGATTTTTACATCCCAACCCAAGCACTCTTTTCTGCCACCTCTGGTCTTCTGGCCCTCCCACCCCTACAGGAGGGCAGCTCCCACTCAGCCCAGTCAAAGCTCTTCTGCCATGCCCTGACCATGGAGAGCCTTTGGTTCTCCATGATGTTTAGGTCAGAGCGTGACTAGGGGGGTGTTCTAGTCATTCTCTTTCTATGTTTTGGGATTGAGTATGGTTCCCAATTAGAGGCAGCTGTTTATCGTTATCTCTAATTGGGGATCATACTTAAGGGTTCCCTGTTTTCACCTGCTTGGTGGGATATTGATTGTTTGTTAGTGTGTTTGGGCACTACGTCCTCACGGTTTTTGTAAATTTAGTTGTTTTGTTAGTTTCACTTAAATAAGTATGTGGAACTATACTCACGCTGCGCCTTTGTCCGCTCATTTCCAAGATCGAGACATCTTCTCTGTCCTGGCACCCCAATGACGGAACCAGCTTGCCTTTAAAGTCAGGACAGTGGAATCCCTGCCCATCTTCCGAGAACATCTGAAACCCTACCTCTTTGAAGAGCATCTTAAATAACACTCACGGCGTCCCTGACGACTAGCACTGATTTTGTGGGAAATACTTTGTTGAGGGAAAATGTACTTGATACGATCGTGATGTGTTGTTGTCTCACCTAGATATCTTAAGATGAATGCACTAATCGTAAGTTGCTCTGGATAAGAGTGTCTGCTAAATTACAAAAATGTGAAATGTAATATCCAAGAGTGAGTCTTACAAGGCCTCTCAGCGAACTGGTGTGTCTTCATAGCTCATATATGGAGAGTCAGTGTGATGATTGTCCTCTCCCATTCACTGTAGCTGTAGTTATAAATCATGAATCAGTTAGCAGGTCCAAAGATCTAACATCACTATAACATTGCAGGCAACGTTGGAAGAACTTCACAGCTATGTTGTCTCAAGTTGTCACAATGCTGCCGTGTTTGTATGGTCGCCTTCCTCAGTCATTTAGAGTCAAATCCCAGTGGGCACAGAAGTCAATTCAACATATATTTAATGTTGGTTAAACAATGTTGATTCAAACAGTGTGTACCCAGGGTGATTACAGTTCATGTTCAACGTATTCAACTTATTCAGTGATTCAGCTCCAACCCTGTCTTGTATACTCCTCTTTTCAACTCGGTGTGGCCATGTTGAGCTAGTTTCTGTGCCAGCTCAGTGGTGGCCATTTTGAAAAATGTTGTTCACATTTAGGGTTCCAATAAAGTCCTAGGGAAATAGCTAGTCCCAAGAAAACTCAGGAACAGACATGTAAGGTGAAGCTTTAACACTGATACATGTATATGGAGTGTATTGCTATTTAATCCCAGCATGCATAGCCGGTTGTAATGACTTCACTTCAACCGGTTTACAATGATATGGATGTAATGACATCACTTCAACCAGTTTACAACAGCATGGTTGTAATATGGTTGGATGACATCATCTCAATCAGTTTATAACAACATGGTTGTAATATGATTGTAATGACATCATTTCAACCACTTTAAAATAATATGGTTGTAATATGGTTGTAATGACATCATCTAAGACAGTTTTGACCACTGAGAATACTGTTTAGCAAACAGAAAGGATGAACCATTATTACATTTCTACCATACATATTTAATATCTATGTATCCAATATCTATGTATCCATGGCCATTTCTACCATACATATTTAATATCTCTGTATCACAGTTGAAATAATTGGTTGAATTACCTTAGCACTCAGTATCTCATAATCATACCCACAACTCAACACAGGTACTGATGTGATATGTTGTATCCTATTAATACAAAACTCTTAACAGGTCTAGAAAACCACACAATTATAACCTTCAGCTACCACATATTTACAGAAAACACACCATTTTTTCTTCTTCATTAAAACCCATCCCTTGAAACTCACATTGGCATGGTTGTTTAAAAGTGGCGACGACATAAAACCCTGCCATTCCAGACACAAAACAGAATATCCAATCAGGCCCAAAACAGTTCAAACAGAAGCGTGAAATCTATTCAAACGCAAACCATGTGTTTACCACTTCACAGAGGAAAAATAAATTCAACTCTTTTAACAACATCAACAAACAGAAACCCGGCATAGCATAGAGCTGTGAAGTCTGTTTGTTCTCTTGCCTTTTAGGCATAGATAGATATGATTTAGGGTTCTATTCAATCCGTAGGGCTGTATAGTGTGATTGAAAATTGAAGGCAATGTTCCCGCAGTCGCGGAGACTACTTTGAAGGCGAACACTGCATATATCAGCTCAATCAGAAATGATCGTTACATTTTAACACGGATCTTCCGTGATACTTCCGCTATACAGATTTAATCAAGCCCTTATGCAGTAACTAGAGATGCCCATGATGGGCTTCTCTCCTGACAAGCATAGATTGGAAGCAAACTGTTAGATCAGGTAAGAATTCTACTAAAACCTTGGAAATGCCACGCATGTGTCCCCCCTTGGAGATACAACCAGAATCTCCCAATTGCCAGCCATCAAAATAAGACTACATTTAGGCTCCTGCTTAAATGTGTGTTTCCCACTATCTTGAGGTAACAAGGGAGAATATCGCTTGTATGGATGTCAACTCCAACACATGTTCAACCCCAACACATGTTTGAATGAATGCCAATGACAGCATCTACAGTTAAAGTCGGAAGTTTACATACACCTTAGCCAAATACATGTAAACTCAGTTTTTCACAATTCCTGACATTTAATCAGAGTAAAAATATCCCTGTCTTAGGTCAGTTAGGATCACCACTTTATTTTAAGAATGTGAAATGTCAGAATAATAGTAGAGAGAATTATTTATTTCAGCTTTATTTCTTTCATCACATTCCCAGTGGGTCAGAAGTTTACATACACTCAATTAGTATTTGGTAGAATTGCCATTAAATTGCTTAACGTGGGTCAAACGTTTTGGGTAGCCTTCCACAAGCTTCCCACAATAAGTTGGGTGAATTTTGGCCCATTCCTCCTGACAGAGCTGGTGTAACTGAGTCAGATTTGTAGGCCTCCTTGCTCGCACACGCTTTCTCAGTGCTGCCCACAAGTCTTCTATAGGATTGAGGTCAGGGCTTTGTGATGGCCACTCCAATATCTTGACTTTGTGTCCTTAAGCCATTTTGCCACAACTTTGGAAAAATGCTTGGGGTCATTGTCCATTTGGAAGACCAATTTGCGACCAAGCTTTAACTTCCTGACTGATGTCTTGAGATGTCGCTTCAATATATCCACATACTTTCCCTCCCTCATGATGCCATCTATTTTGTGAAGTGCACCAGTCCCTCCTGCAGCAAAGCACCCCCACAACATGATACTGCCACCCCCGTGCATCACGGTTGGGATGGTGTTCCTCGGCTTGCAAGCCTCCCCCTTTTTCCTTCAAACATGAGGATGATCTTTGTCCCCATGTACAGTTGCAAACCGTAGTCTGGCTTTTTTATGGCAGTTTTGGAGCAGTGGCTTCTTCCTTGCTGAACGACCTTTCAGGTTATGTCGATATAGGACTCGTTTCACTGTGGATATAAATACTTTTGTACCTGTTTCCTCCAGCATCTTCACAAGGTCCTTTGCTGTTGTTCTGGAATTGATTTGCACTTTTCGCAAGATACGTTCATCTCTTGGAGACAGAACGCATCTCCAACCTGAGCGGTATGACAGCTGTGGGGTCCCGTGGTGTTTATACTTGCGTACTATTGTTTGTACAGATGAACGTGCTACCTTCAGGCGTTTGGAAATTGCTCCCAAGGATGAACCAGACTTGTGGAGGTCTACAATTCTTTTCAGAGGTCTTGGCTGATTTCTTTTTATTTTCCCATGATGTCAAGCAAAGAGGCACTGATTTTGAAGGTAGGCCTTGAAATACATCCACAGGTACACCTCCAATTGATTTAAATTATGTCAATTAGCCTATCAGAAGCTTCTAAAGCCATGACATACATTTCTGGAATTTTCCAAGCTGTTTAAAGGCACAGTCAACTTACTGTATGTACACTTCTGACCCACTGGAATTGTGATACAGTGAATTATAAGTGAAATAATCTGTCTGTAAACAATTGTTGGAAAAATGAATTGTCATTCACAAAGTAGATGTCCTAACTGACTTGCCAAAACTATAGTTTGTTTACAAGAAATTTGTGGAGTGGTTGAAAAACAAGTTTTAATGACTCCAACCTAAGTGTATGTAAACGTCCGACTTGAACTGTATGTGGTATCCCCCATAGTCTGCGTTCAATTGATCTGTTACCGTATGTTTTGGTCGTGGCAAAGTGAACAATAACACTTTGTTAGTGAGCGCCACCAACCATACAGTAAGTCCTTTATTCCAGTGACTTCAGGAAACCCAAAACTGACTCTAGATCAGTGGCTAGGTGAAACTTCAACCTACTCCATTGGTGGTCTTGTAGTGCAAGTCTGTATGGCTGACATTTGAAAATGCCCTAAAAATGTATGGTGTCATCTCACATATTGTTTTGGAGAAAAGGGATTCTGAATGACACTATGGCGTGTATGACATCATTAATCACAGAGGTACTAAACATAGGATTGTTTACTGAACCACAGATACTGACCATTAGTTTAACGTACTACTGCATGCCTGTATTATGTGGTTGGTTCAATTTGCAATCTGTAACTTTCCATTCCAGTCAGAAGTGCTGCCACTGTACTTGGTTATAAACTGAGGAGATGGAGTTTGGCAGATGTAACCAGTAGATTTGTATTTTCCTTCCTGGCCAAGTGTGTTTGCAGTACATTGAGTAGCCACAGAGGATATTCAAGTTGCAGACTGTATCCTTAAACCCACTACTCCACATTTTTTATATTTATTATACATGTATATACACTGTATATATTTAATATACAGTGCCAGTCAAAATTTCGACACCCCTACTCATTCAAGAGTTTTTCTTTATTTTTTACTATTTTCTGCATTGTAGAATAATAGTGAAGACATCAACACTCTGAAATAACACATATGGAATCGTGTTTTAACCAAAAAGGTGTTAAACAAATCAAAATAGATTTGAGATTCTTCAAAGTAGCCACCATTTGCCTTGATGACAGCTTTGCACAATCTTGGCATTCTCTCAACCAGCTTCATAAGGTAGTCACCTGGAATGCATTTCAATTAACAGGTGTGCCTTGTTAAAAGTTCATTTGTGGAATTTCTTTCCTTCTTAATGCGTTTGAGCCAATCAGTTGTGTTGTGACAAGGTAGGGGTGGTATACAGAAGATAGCTGCAGAGGATAAGTTCATTAGAGAAACCAGCCTCAATAAAAGCCCAAATAAATGCTTCACAGAGTTAAAGTAACAGACACATCTCAACATCAACTGTTCAGAGGAGACCGCGTGAATCAGGCCTTCATGGTTGATTTGCTGCAAAGAAACCATGACTAAAGGACACCAATACGAAGAAGGGACTTGCTTGTGCCAAGAAACACAAGCAATGGACATTAGACTGGTGGACATCTGTCCTTTGGTCAGATGAGTCCAAACTGGAGATTTTTGATTCCAACCGCCATGTCTTTGTGAGACACAGAGTAGGTGAACGGATGATCTCTGCATGTGTGGTTCCCAATGTGAAGCATGGAGGAGGAGGTATGATAGTGTTGGGGTGTTTTGCTGGTGACACTGTCGATGATTTATTTAGAATTCAAGTCACACAAACAGCATGGCTACCACAGCAGTCTGCAGCGATACGCCATTGATTTGTGCTTAATGAGACTATAATTTGTTTTTCAACAGGACAATGACCCAAAACACACCTCCAGGCTGTGTAAGGGATATTTGACCAATTGCCTGCCCTCAACCCAATTGAGATGATTT